>NC_090267.1:321755468-322057611 GCF_040414725.1 Anabrus simplex | reverse complement strand
TTTTTATCTTTATGGGAAGATCTGTATTTATTTGTTGAAAATGATAGGAATGCTACAACTAAATGTTTAGTTTGTATATGTAGAAATAAAGTTGCTTTATAACTCTTATGCTACTTCATAACAAAGTTACGTTACAATAAAATATGTAGAGAGAAATATGTACTACACATACCGCACTGTACCTGCAGCCCTTGGGCCTCCCCCTACGAATATCATTGTGTATCCCCTCGCCCCTCTAGCCTTCACTTCGCAGTTACAGTACTAAGTACTTCGTTTCGCTACCCGAGCAGAGTTTGTGACGTGTTAACTGACATCACACGTATACGCAGTTGGCTGACCATGCACTAGGACGTAGTTGACGTCCGAGCTGGTCCCACAGATGTTCTATGCGCGACAGATCTGGCGATATCGCTGGCTACGGGATTACCTCAATATCACTCAGATAGTTCATAGAGCCTCTCTAAAGAACCAGAGATACAAGGAAATGCCATTTGGTCCTTGTTTCAATGACGGTGAAATCCTGACATTCACCTCCCCGTGGTAGAGAGGGGGCAACGACTGCATATAAAAATTATTTTTATATGCAGGCGGCTAACGAATGAAGGGACCGATTATCTCCCGGTATAAGGAGATCCCCTATATCAAGTGCCAACAGTCTCTTTGAGAGTGGATGAGCGGGTATGGGTAAGGGCACTCTATTGTCCTGGGGACAAGAAATTGTTCCCAAGGGCGGAGGAACCAGTTTGGTCAACGGCATTAGGATGCAGAAGGCAACGGGAAACCACTGCATTAAAGATCCTGAGAGATATTCCAATAAATTCACATGGCATGGCTGCAACGTCAAGATCAGAGCTGGCCTTGTGGATCGTCTACCTCCGTTTGGAGACGACGTCTTAAGAAGAAGAAGTTCATAGAGACACGTGCCGTGTGTGGACGAGCATTGTCCTGCTGAAAACTGGTACTACGATACTGTCGCATGAGAGGTAACACGTGAGGATGCAGAATGTCCGTGACGTACCATTGGGCCGCCAGAGTTCCCTCAATCACTACCAGCCGTGACCTCAAGTCATACCCGATGGCTCCCCACACTATGACGCCAGGAGTAACACCGCTGTGCCTCTCCAGAACATTGGAAGAATAGGACCTCTTCCCCAGGTCGCTGCCATACTCGCAGACAGTGGTCATCTGGGGTTGTGCAGAACCGCGATTCATCGCTGAACACAATGCGACGTCGTTCATCAGCAGTCCATGCTTCCCGGTCACGGCACCACTCCAAACGCAGCCATTTGTGTTGTGGTGTTAACGGCAGCCTCCGTATGGGACGTAATTCCCTCGTCCGGCTGCTGCTAGTCTGTGACCAATGGTGCGGATGACACAGAATGTTTCAGGGAGCCCATTACTTGTTCTCGGGTGGCAGGCGCAGATGTGAAAGGGTTACGATGTGCTTGGTGCACAATACGGCAATCCTTCCTTGTGGTGGTCAGTTGTGGTCGACTGGAACCTTGGCGACGAGTATGCCTGCCCTCACGTTCCCATGAAGTCCAACATCAGGGTCACTGTCACATCCGAACGCCCCACAAATCAGGATATTGCACGATTCGATCAGCCGGCCAAATGATGACTCCCGATCAGTGTTTTGACAAGTCAACCTTTCCTTTAGAATGACATAAAATAATGTGACAGAAATCCTACAATAACCCACTGCATCTGCTCCGAGGGGAGGATACATTGCATAAAATATATTAGTTGATGTCCGGTCTTGTATAATAGGATGAATCCAGAACCTCCTCTTCCTTCCCCTCTCCTTTTTCGGCAAAAAGGACAAATACACTATCGTAGCTACTTCTTCCACTTCCATTTCCTCGACTGCGAAAGACCGTGTCGCTATTACCAGTCATAAGTCAAGTCGCTATACAATGAAGTAGCGCGACACCCCTGACGCTTCAAAAGTCACCCCGTGTGCCTATACCCTAACAAGAATTACTGTAGCTCTGGACTCCAACACGATAGCATGTCGTGTGAGGTGTCATTTAATTTGTCTCAATAAGTTCCGCCCGTTTACGGCAAATAAAAGTGAATAATTCAGAAAATTGCAATACGAAGAATTGGGCAAATTTTCTTTCTTTCGTACGTCATGACATGTGGCAATAAATGGTTTTAAATTATCGAAAACGAGTTCGATAGGATAGTGGCTAATCAGAATTCCAATACGTCCAAAATCACCCATGTCGAAGGTCACAGAGTGTCGAGCTGAGCGTCGTGAGGGTGACTAAGGACTTCATTTTCACAATGCCTATCACGTGGTACGCATTTTACGTCAAAACTAGCGGCCCTGACAGCACAGTTTCATACCAAAGGGAACACGCGCTGCGGTTTTGTTGTGAAGCTCTGCACTCGAGACATGAGTGGTCTCGAACCGCACCTTCGGCTGCCCTGAGAATAGTTTTCTGTGCTTTCTCACTTTCACTTCTAAGAAAATACCGAGACAGTTCCTATTCGTAGGCCACAGATGATCCTTCTACCTCCTTATCAAATTTCATACACCATCATGCATTTCGTCTTCATTAGCTCTTCAACTAAGGTTGGTGCCTGGAAGGAAATCCATCCGTAAAATTATGTCAAATTAATAATCTCACCTAATAGCTGACCCGCATCGGGAAACTTTTCTCGCCAATAGGAGAAAACACGGAACATCTAAGATATGCATTTGGAAACGTACGCTATATACTTGCGCATGGTGCCAACTATATGGTGTTTGTAAACGACAGTGTGGGTCTAAGCATGCCCGAAAGTTCAGTGTGTGAGTGAGAGCGTCACAAAATGGAAGTCAACAAGCAGGAGCAAGGATCGTATATTAGTAGTTCTCCGCAGCAGAAATGCACACCAATGCCATGCAGAGCTGCAGGAAGCATTAGGTGTGCATGTCATTACGTGGACAACGGTTTGCTAACAAAGAGGACATTGTTAGCTGTCCACATGGTATTCAGCGCCTGCCCCACCGCTGGCAACGCACAGTGGAAACCTTGGGTGATTATTTCGAAGGTCTGTAACCAGTGGATACCAGTCCTTTGTATTATCCGCACACTTTATCTTGGTGCATTTGTGTACGGGGGTGAGGAGTAAGGAGGGAGCTGTCCCGGTATCGATAGTGCTGCCTGGTGCTGCCAACTGAATAAAAATTAAATCTGAATTGAATCGAGAATATGATCGATCGATATGAAATTTCTAAACCGTTATCATCTTAAGCCAACAACTATGTCACATACACATTATATAACATTATAAAACATTTCTCGATGCGAATCTTGTTCCTAGCATGAATTCTATACTTTGGCTGTGCTGTGTAAACAACAACAGTACTAGTACGTGAAGTGTACGCCAGATGTCGCACAACGATGCTTAAGCGATTCATACAGTAATTTCTGTTTCAAAGGTTGCCAGTACGAATCTCGAAGATCGCCGAGGTCGACCGATTCAGCACTAGGGTGTAAATGCACCAAGATAAAGTGTGCGGATAATACGTAGTCTTGTGTATTTAAAACAATCAATGGCCTGTGTTCTATCACTTTCCTACGAAAATCTCCTGAAGTCAGAATTTGTCTTCAGGCACTATGCATAAGTACATGCCCTATATTTCCAAATGCATATCTTAGATTTTCCGTGTTGTCTCCTGTTCACGAGAAAAAAAATAGTTGCCATGACTTATGACTCGACCATCGTATATAAATATACTCTCGTAGATATACAAACACAAGTCAGACTACTACTTATAGACATTGTTGTCAAGTTGGTCTTCCTCTTAGTGCCTCGAACCCATTCGTCCTACACAGCTGAAATGTTATGCGGAACATGCGAATGAACTGTACTTCTTATTATATACAAACTAGCGTTTGTACCCGATCTTCGCACGGGAATTTTCAGTGGAATACATGTTTCCTTCAGGAATTCATGAGAAGTAACATGGCTCTATACACACGTTTAATACGATTTTGTTAAAATGATATTTTCCTACGAAAACGCGTGGCAGCAAAGCGAAATATGATGAAGCTGAACAAAGTCGAGATAGAATGAGGATGATTTCCGAATTGATTGTACGGCACAGTTCCTGGTCCGAAGTTGTGCGAAATTGTGCGAAATTCTCCATGGTTCTCAGGTTGCATCTTGTATCTCCGACCACTTGCGTGGCGCTCTAACATTGATGATATCTTCCTTAATATCTACCCTGTCTAAAATAAAATGGCTCTTTAGTTTCTCCCATCCCCCACGTTGAAGTGACATGTCGTGCCCTACGGACTGGGACTAAACAGCCATTTTTTGTAATAGTCTGCGTTACTATCCGTCGCACGATAAATAAGCACATGGCATAACGGAATGGAAATAACATATTCTTAAACGTTTGTTATATACAGTCTTTTGATAGACCTAACGTTAACAAAATTATTTGAGAATAATCTTCCTATAAATACCAACTCCATGTGATTACCATGACATCATATGCACCTGATAACACAATCCTGAGTGAGTAGATTCCCAAACACGTAGTTTGGTTGAAATAAGTCTAACAGTTTTCCACTTTAGGAATATAAAAACCAGACAGGCAGAAAGGCACTAAAGGGAAAAGTTCTACCTCATGCTTCCTCGGTGTTCAGTTACAATTGGTGGGGTTAATTTTCAAGCCGAGCGAAATATTATGCATCCTCTGATTTTCTCCTGGCATGTCTCCTTCAAATAACTGTATGTCTGCGAGGGTGTCCTTCACTGGCTGCAGAGCATGAACCCCGTAGAAAATAGTTTCTCGTCATTTGAAGAGTAAGAGAAATTATAAACATGACAAAAATTTATTTAAAATGAAGGGGCGTTTCACATATAATCTATAGATTTTACATATAATACATAGTGTAAGACAAAATTGAAGAACTCTTGTGGTCTTCCTATAAACCTCCATTGTATGGAGTTAGTTTTAATTAGTATGCATATAGAAACCTGTACCTGCATGGGTAGACTGCAAATATGAAATGTGGTCGAGATATAATCAATATTGTAAGAGAAAATTGAAAAACTCTCCTGATCTTTCTGTAAAACCCCAGTCTATTCAGTGATTTTTAAATAATAAGAATATCAAAACCTGCTTCTGGATGACTAGATAGATAGATAGATAGATAGATAGATAGATAGATAGATAGATAGATAGATATGATTTATTTTAACTGGCAAAGTTAGGGACACGTGTCCCTGTCTTACACTTAACCAGTGAAATACATAATTAACATAAAAATACATAACATACTGAATAAATGAAAAAAGAGACTGAAACAAATTACTACGGTACTATGCTATCCTGCTGTATATAAAATTAACTATTATAATACACAATATAAATTAAGATTTTGCTTCCTACGAAGAAATTAACATACAACAAAGAACGAATTACAATTTAAATAATAATAATAATAATAATAATAATAATAATAATAATAATAATAATAATAATATAGATAAACCTACTAATATTTACAATTAATTTGTCCAATTCCAGAAATATATCACACTGACGAATGTTACATTTTTCATGTGTTTATTGTGGGTGAAAAACATTGCAAAATGGGGATAGGGATAAGGATAACTATGCAGAAAACCACAGCTGAGTACTTTCTAACACTATTTATGAATAATAATAATAAGAAGAAGAGGAGGAAGAAGAAGGACCATGGGGAGAGGAAGAATAAGAATAAGACGAAGAATGACCATAATAATAATAATAAGAAGAAGACTGTCGTACTACGAGCTCGTTTCATAGAGATATTTTGAACACATACTTTTAAATCTTCCGTGGTTTGATATCCCTCTGACATCCTGCGGAAGGAAGTTCCATTCACGGCTCGCCACAACAGTGAAGGAATTGTAGGTTGAGGATTTATGCTTAGGAATAGCGAGCAATGTAGAGCTCAGCGCTCTGGTGTTTTTATCATGGTGTTCAGAAAGGCTATGAAATCGTTCATACAGGTAAGATGGGGATTGTAAGGTAAGGATTCGGTGCAATGAAGTCAGGGTATGCAGCTTGCGCCTGTCTTCAAGGCGTAGCCATCCGAGGTCGACGTAAGACTGGGTAACATGATCTGAAAATTTCAGATTACATATAAATCTTACACAGGCATTCTGTGCACGTTGTAGTTTATCTCGAAGCTCGGTTTTCACATCTTTGTTAACTACGTCACAATAATCGAATATTGGAAGAACAAGGGTTTCAACTAGTTTCTTCTTTAAACTGAACGGAAAAGTAAATTTGAAATTGTTTAATGTGTGCAACGTAGCAAAAACTCGTCTACTCATAGATCTAAATTATCAAGTTTAGTCGAAATATACTCAATAGTGTA
Organism: Anabrus simplex; assembly: GCF_040414725.1. Lineage (NCBI taxonomy): Eukaryota > Metazoa > Arthropoda > Insecta > Orthoptera > Tettigoniidae > Anabrus > Anabrus simplex. Next base: position 322,051,237 of record NC_090267.1, on the reverse strand, counting down.
CGAGAAAATTGAAAAACTCTTCTGATCTTCCTATAAAACCCCCAGTCTATTCAGTGATTTTTAAATAATATGCATATAGAAACCTGATAATGGATGAGTAGACTCTAAATATGAAGTTTGATCGAGATATAATAAATAGTGTAAGATAAAATTTAAAAACACTTTGGTCTTCCAATAAATTCCCAGTCTGTTCAGTGATTTTAACATTACATATACACCGGGCGATTTGGCCGTGCGGTTGGGTGCGCGAAGCTGTGAACTTGCATCCGGGAGACAGTGGGTTCGAACCCCACTGTCGGCAGCCCTGAAGATGGTTTTCCGTGGTTTCCCATTTTCACACCAGGCAAATGCTGGGGTCGTACCTTAATTAAGGCCACGGCCGCTTCCTTCCCATTCTTAAGCCTTTCCTATCCCATCGTCGCCATAAGACCTGTCTGTGTCGGTGCGACGTAAAGCAAATAGCAAAAAGATAGACATACATATCTAAACCTGCTGCTGGATAATTAGACTCTAAATATGAAGTTTGGTCGAGATCTTTTTATTCCTGTATCCGTGATAGTGGAACAAACAGACAAACAAATGAATCGTTTGCTGCAGAAACAGCACTTCTCCACTTTTTGACACAATATGAGTTATTATTACTGCCATGATTAATGCACGAAGGGCTACCATTTTGTGCAGAAAAAAAACACTTCTACCATATATCTCTGCCTGTCATTCGCGAATGAAAGTTTCCGTTTTGTGCAGAAAGAACACTTATCCTGGAGAGGTGTTGTTTTTACTTTAAACCAGCTCGCTTCACAAAGCAGTTGTGTCAGTTCTTTCAGCTTGAGTCGCTAGGAAGAGGTGTGAAAAGAGATGCAAAAGTCGCGTTTCATATAAATCAATTTATGGAGTTTCAGTATGAGGCAAATCATGACTTAGGAAAATACTGTATTGATGGAATGTGCGTTCATACTTTCAAGTTGCTTATTTCTGCAACCCGTCTGCCTGTGTTACCAGCTAGACTTGCTTATCCACAAGGCAGTGTTCCATTAAATGAAAAGAAATTAGCAGACATACAGAAGTTGGAATCTTACATACAAGAAGAACACCATGAGTTTTATAATGAACTATTTGCATGGACATCAGCGCAATAGAAGTGAGAAGCATTGTTCAAAGATAAGAGACTTGTATGTTACTTGTATTATATTGTGTTGTTTTGTTTTATATATTTTTTGAACATTGGAAAGGGACATAAAATGAGTATTCTTCTGTTTATTTTTCTATACAATGTGGTCTAATCATACTATATACAAATAAGTAAGTCTTACAAATAACTATTAAACAATGGGTTTAAACACTGTATTTCCTCAGTACAAATAAAGTTCCTTTTGAAATTGAAATGACGTTAAAATCAATGTTACACTTCCTTATACTCTCATTAATGGTGTTCGTTGCAGAAATAGCACGTCTCCACCATTTTCAACAAAGTCTGTAAAGGAACGTATTGGACTAATTCATACAAACAACCTATCTGCCATAGTCATTTCAACAGTAGAAAAAGCATAATAAATATCGGAAGGATAGAAATGACATTACACACTACAGACAGTTTTTCCTGTTTTCTGAACAATTTGGTACGTTGGAGAAGTGTCGTTTCTGAAACAAACGATTCAAATAAACAATCAAACAGGCACGAAAGCTAAAAAGTACTAATACGATCTTGATTTGACCCAAAAACGGCTAAATATATCAAAATATGGTGAAATAAATAACATTACAGACAGCGGACCACTAAAAGTTTATTTATAAGATTTGTTTTACATGTACCGATACAGACAGGTCTTACAGCGACGATGGGAGAACGAAGGACTAGGAGTGGGAAGGAAGCGACCGTGGCCTTAATCAAGATACAGCCCCAGCATTTGCCTGGTGTGAAAATGGGAAACCATGGAAAACCATCTTCACGGCTGCCGATGGTGGGGTTCGAACTCACTATCTCCCGAATGCAAGTTGATAGCTACGTGACCCAAACAGCACAGCACTTGTTCGGTATACTTCTCATCCACCAAGGTTCATTTCAAATTCTGAGGAGGGAGGAAGGGAGATCGACTGGGAAGCTATTTCAAGATGTGAACATTATTTCATAAATAGTATCGAATATACAGTATGTTAGACATGCAACATGTGTAGTTGTTGAGCTGTAAAAATTGGAATTTTACTAAATTTAAGCTAACGAAAAGTGATACTTTGTCCTTGAAGCAATGGTCTCCACCACGGTACAAGTTCTCACGAGTGGCAAAAAGCGAGCGGTTTGATTGTCATTGTTACAATTTGTTACGTTACAGTCTATACGAGAAACTTCTCTCCAGCATGCGTCATTTTATATTTCTCAGGCAATGCAATACTAACTTGAGTTATTGAGTTTGGATTAGGAGGCACGTGTGGATGGAGCTACCTCCTCGGGGACTGCTCCATATTCTCGCGTTCTAATAAAGATGTGAGCATGCAGGTCAGTACTCGACGTTGCTGGGTGCGCAATATCCGAGCAGACAGCAGTTGGTGTGATCATGATGCGATATGTTTTTTAAGTCTGAGTTTCTCGACTTGGTCCCTTCTCTAAAAAAAAAGGAATGAATGAGTTTGCTGCCTGTCAGTTAATTGGATCTATGAAATAATCGCGTAACACGGAATCGCGCAAAGTAGCATGTGTGAGATACGCTTAAGGATTTGTTTTGCAGAAAAATGAAAACATGGACATAGTTCACATGAGAGCAAAATTAATTATTATTTAATTAATTAATTACTTAAACTTAAAAACAACTCATTCAAATTTGAATTAATGAAAGGCCAGGCTAAGATGCATTATAGGTCTAGGGAATACTTGATATGTGCATGGAGGTACTCCTTTTTTTTTGTCTGGACCTTCCAAATTTTCTGTACATAAATGTGGTAAATAAATACTAATTCTGAAATATCAATACTAACGAAAGCCTGCGTGGCTCGGCGGCAACACGTCGGCCTCTCGGCGCTGGGTTCCGCGGTTCAAATACCGGTCACTCCATGCGAGATTTGTGCTGGACAAAGCGCAGGCGGGACAGGATTTTCTCCGGGTATTCCGGATTTCCCTTTCATCTTTCATTCCAGCAACACTGTCCAGTATCATTTCACTTCATCTGACAATGAAAATCCACAATCTGTTACCAGACATTCGACCGGGGCTATCTAGCGGCGGGGATAGGAATTGTGCCGGCAGCCGAAGCCTGCCGCACTCCTCTTGGACAATGATTAATGACTGACAGATGAAATGAAATGATATTGGAGAGTGTCGCTGGAATGAAAGATAACAGGGAAAACCGGAGTACCCAGAGAAAAAACCTGTCCCGCCTCCGCTTTGTCCAGCACAAATCTCACATGGAGTGACCGTAATTTGAACCACGGAACCCAGTGGTGAGAGGCCGGCGCGCTGCCGCCTGAGCCACGGAGGATCTTCACTTCATCTGTCAGTCATTAATCATTGCCTCAGAGCGGTGCGATAGGCTTCGGCAGTCGGCACAGTTCCTATCATCGCCGCTAGATGCGGCTTCAGTCATTCCGTTCCTGACCCGGTTGAAACCGGGAACAGGATGTGGATTTTCTTTCTCTCTTTCTTTCTTAAACAGTTTACTCTCCATGGTTGGTTTTTCCCTCTGACTCAGCGAGGGATCCTACTTCTACCGCCTCATGGGCAATGTCCTGGGGCGTGAGACTTTGGGTCAGGGGATACAACTGGCGAGGAGGACCAGTACCTCGCACAGGCGGCCTCACCTGCTATGCTGAACAGGGGACTTGTGGGGGATGGGAACATTTGAAGGGATAGGCAAGGAAGATGGAAGGAAGCGACCCTGGCCTTAAGATAGATACCATCCCGGCATTTGCCTGGAGGAAAAGTGGAAAACCACGGAAAACTATTTCCAGGATGGCTGAGGTGAGAATTGAACCTCCCTCTACTCATCTGACCTCCCGAGGCTGAGTGGACCCCGTTCCAGCTCTCGTACCACTTTCAAATTTCGTGGCAGAGCCGGGAATCGAATCCGGGCCTCCGGGTAAGGCAGCTAATCACACTAACCACTACACTACAGATACTAATATCGTGACATTCTGTGGAAAGAACAGACGGTCATATGAAGTTCGCAATATAGAGACCTATTTTCTTTTATAAATAAGCTGGTATCTTTAATATTTCGAGAGTTTCAAGCATACTTATTCAGTGATGTTGGCCGACATGTTAGAAGAGGTGGTGGTATATAATTTCTGATTACTAGATTGCGTGAAAAAAGCCCGGAATAAATTTCAAACCGCTCGGCAGTGTCCATATGAAGTGAGGGCAAATGTCGCTGTCGATGGCGATTCGTCCGTCAAATCTGGATATTAAGCCTTGAGCAAACCCTTTGGTGATTTTTGACAAAAGTAGGCTATTTACCAATCATCATCCCACATCCAGACGTAAAATAGAAAGACCTGTATCAGGTGAGTCTAACATGTCCTCGAACACTAAAAGACGTACGAAAAATAAAAAAAAGACTGGTCAAGGTATAATTGTAAAAGATTTCGCTCTATTCCACAAAAAACATCCTGATTTTTATTTTCGCTTTTATCTAGATAAACAAAGTGGATAATGGAGCAGTATGTTAATATTCATATTCAATCTGTTGGACCAAAATACCTTCCTCACACAGGTGACTGTAAAATGTCTACTGGGTGCAATTTTTAAAATTACTTTTTTTTAAATCTCATTATAGAGGAAACGCTTCAAGTGAAATCGCGTGTAGCGAGCGATGCCAGTAAACGGATATGGTCCTTCAATGATCGCTCTAGCGCAAAATTCTTTCAACCACTGTTGTTGTTATCCTGCCCTGCTCTACATTTGAAAACATAGCAGATTGAACATTCATGATGTCCCCGTCAAAATGTAACTTTCCGCGTAAATAATTATGTTTCTTCTAATAGCCAGTGCCATTCCTACAATATGTGTTATTTTTTATATATTAATGGTGACAGGCTCTTATCTCATTCAGCCAGGTGTTGTGGCGAGTTGAAGTTATTTTGTTTTATTTGCCTTTTCACCCTCTAAAGTGTGTGTGCGAGATCACGTGATATGCTGACCCGGCTCAAGGCTAAACTTGTGTCTATCGAGTGTGCGCGAGGTGGTACATTCTCTGAAGCAAGTGAACTAATTATGGGAAGCAATTGTATAGTAAATACGTCAATTGTAATGTTTCTAAAAGCCACACCTCCAACCTCAAGGATATTTAACCCCAGTGATACCACTTAAACTTTCCCTTATTATTCAGACGTCTTGAAATATTCGTCGGAGAGCCAAGTTAAGTTTCGTGTGAAACGTGAAATATTTATTCTGGTCTGGCTCGGACTTTCCGTAATTCTTATTTGTCAGTTTCAGCTTATACTCACTTCATTCAGAAGCGGAATACAGACCCAGAATCGAACGACAATACTAGCTTTACAATGTCATCTACAATTTCAAGAAGACAACTTCAGTCAACGTGGGATACATCATCAACTACGAACATGTGGCACTAAACATGTAAGCGTCGCCAGCATCGAAGGAAGGACATGAGGGGCAAAGGCACCTAGCAGACCGCAGGCGGGAATCGAGTTTCATCATTAAATTTAAGTAAAATTTTGTAATATTATCTGTCCATCTATTTAGAAAATTTAAGCATCTTCTTCATGAGTATTGTAGTTCTATTAGTGATGTGTAGCTTTGAGGTATTTTCTTACTTCATTCTTTCCCAGGTACAGGTAGATTTGAGAATGAACGTTGGGTTCTATTAGACTAGAAGTTCAGTAGTTTGTCTTCTGAAATGTTAATACCTCAGTGTAATCTCTAAAAATAAGACTTTAATGAACATTACGCTCCCGGATAAATGAGAATTTAAAGAATATTTCTGAATCTCTTGGAACATTTTGGGATAAATTATAGGTTGTGCTTCATTCACTGCATTGCCACGCGACATTGCAGGTTGTGTCATCTTCTAGAAATATTTATTTCAGACGTCGATGGTAGACTTAAAATCTCAATGCTAATAATAAATAATTGAAAATCGGGTTAAATGGAAATATACTGGTCGTGAGTGATAAATGAAATTAGAGTTGCTCATGACTTGTAAGTGAAATTGTGTTCAGCGGTAGATGTATTTACCTGGAAAATTGTGAAATTTTTGGAAGCATTAATAATGGGATACCATGCGTTCCGATGAAAGTGGAGCACTTGTTGAAAAGTAGGCCTACTTCAACATTTGAGCAATAATAATTATCATTATTATTTATAGACACTCAATGACCACGTGGTAGAGTAAACTTAATTCAACCCAGGCGATGTGCATAGTTATTGTTTCTACCCAGTCTTCTGAATAATATGATTTTGGAATATATCGTCGTTGCAATGTTGGAGTAAGGTTCGATTAAGTGATAATTCTTGTTCAATCACAAGTCATGTCAGGTGTTGAAATGAAATGTCGTATGGCTTTTAGTGCCGGGATATCCCAGGACGAGTTCGGCTCGCCAGATGCAGGTCTTTCTATTTGACGCCTGTAGGTGACCTGCGCGTCGTGATGAGGATGAAATGATGATGAAGAGAACACATACACCCAGCCCCCGTGCCAATGGAATTAACCAATTAAGGTTAAAATCGCCGGCCCAGCCGGGAATCGAAACTGGGACCCTCTGAACCGAAGGCCAGTACGCTATGCTGACCGTTCAGCCAACGACTCGGACAGCTGTTGAAAGTGTAGGATTTAATAGGTCATCAGTCGATGCAATCCAACCTTCTTTTCCCCATAAAAGGCATGAATAAAAACAAAGCCTATGATTCGAATATAACTTGTAAATGAGTTTCGAGAAACCTGAGTGCATGGAATGAATGAGATTGTAGTTAGAAATATTTTTCTGTGTCATTTATTTGAAATGTGGTTCCTAATCTGACTAGGTGTCCATCACGGTGGACCAGATTATTCGAGAGTTGTCAGTGCTTTTGTTCGTTTATTGTGGATTATTGCTTAATTTTTAAGGCAAAGATTAGTGACAGAATTAATCTATATAAATAAAATTGTTCGTGTCTGTTTGTTTGTCTGTCTGTTTGTCTGTTCCACCATCACGTCGAAACGGCTGGATAGACCTCAACCAAATTTCATATTTAGAGTATACTCCTCCCCGGGAAGGTTTCGATATGCATATCATTTTAAAATCTTTGAATACACGGGGGGTTTATAGGAAAACCAGAATGATTTTTCCACCATCACGTCGAAACGGCTGGATAGATCTCAACCAAATTTCATATTTAGAGTATACTCATCCCGGGGAAGGTTTCGATATGCATATCATTTTAAAATCTTTGAATACACCGGGGGTTTATAGGAAAACCAAAATGGTTTTTCCACCATCACGTCCAAACGGCTGGGTAGATCTCAACCAAACTTCATATTTAGAGTATACTCCTCCCGGGGAAGGTTTCGATGTGCATATCATTTTAAAATCTTTGAATACACGGGGGGTTTATAGGAAAACCAGAATGGTTTTTCCACCATCACGTCGAAACGGCTGGATAGATCTCAACCAAATTTCATATTTAGAGTATACTCATCCCGGGGAAGGTTTCGATATGCATATCATTTTAAAATCTTTGAATAGACGGGGGTTTATAGGAAAACCAGAATGGTTTTCCACCATCACGTCGAAACGGCTCGATAGATCTCAACTAAACTTCATATTTAGAGTATACTCCTCCCGGGGAAGGTTTCGATATGCATATCATTTTAAAACCTTGGAATACACGGGGGGTTTATAGGAAAACCAGAATGGTTTTTCCACCATCACGTCGAAACGGCTGGATAGATCTCAACCAAATTTCATATTAGGAGTATACTCATCCCGGGGAAGGTTTCGATATGCATATCATTTTAAAATCTTTGAATAGACGGGGGTTTATAGGAAAACCAGAATGTTTTATCCACCATCACGTCGAAACGGCTCGATAGATCTCAAGTAAACTTCATATTTAGAGTATACTCATCCCGGGGAAGGTTTCAATATGCATATCATTTTAAAATCTTTGAATAGACGGGGGGTTTATAGGAAAACCAGAATGGTTTTCCTCCATTTTCTCTTATACTATTGATTTTCTGTAAGCTTCGTTTACCGTATGTGAAACGTCTCTTCATTATAAACAACTTTCGTTATGTTCATAATTTACCTTACTCTTTACATGACGGAGAAATTTACAATTTTCTGCTGGTACCATGCTCTGCATTGAGTGACCGACAGACCGACAACGAACCTACAGGTTACCATGGCAACGTCTCTGACTGCATGCCAGCAGGGAAGTAACGTATTGCCATTTTCCTCATCATGCTTTTAAATTCGTGGTTGTTCCTTAGGTAGAAGGCAAGAGAGGCATCAATCGGCCTATCTGCGGGATATTGGCGGAATATCGTTGGATGTTATAACCGCCTTCGAATAGATTAAGTAATAACACCATTAGTCATCTTCTTATTATTTGTTTACCTAGGAATCAATGGACCTAAATTTCTCCTCTGTTACCGCTTTATCATATCCATAACTCACACTAGCATAATTTATTGAGGGGCATTTGATTTTCTAATACATTAACTTGGCATTTACATATTTGTCGTTATCCGGCTGTCCTCAGTTATAATCCATTTTCTATTACTTTCAACTTTCTTAACTGTATTATTTTCTTCCTTAATTACGCCGTATGTACGCGAGTGCTACAAACTACTGGATGTATTTCCACCAATACTCATATTTAGAATACACCTGTCCTTGATAGGATGTAGGGCAAATATTGTTTCTAAATCCCTGAACTGACTGGGGGTTTATACGAAACCGAAACAGTGATTTTGCACTTCCACAAAATATACACAACCAACGTTAATTTAAATCTACCTACCTTCGTAGAAATTAATTTCTAAACCTTTCTTCTCATGTGCATCATTTCGATACGAGGATTAATAAGGGAGATATCATTAACGGACCGTTTTTTTGTACAAGTCCCATCGGACTTAACTCACGAGCGGGTGCGTGTAAAGCGTATTCCTTACAACTTGAAAACTACTGAAGACATTCGAACCAAAATTCATATTTAGCATCCACCTGTCCAAAGGTAGGTTTTAAACGTAAATAACATTTCATGTTCCGGAATGGACTGGCGGTTTATAGGGAACCGAAATGGTGATTTTACTCTTCCACAATATATACAGAACAAGACCAACCTGACTGGAAATCGACCAAACGTGATGGAATTCCACCTCTAAACCTTTTTTTCATGTGCTTTTTTTCGTCAGGAGGATTAATAAGGGAGATATCATGAATGGTCAGTTTTGCAGGTTAAGTCCAGCGGACATAGCCAAAAAGGTGTTTTACACGGAGCAGATTCCTTATCTATATAAATCAAATCGTAACGACTGTGTGCCTCTACACTGACTATTTTGGCGAAATTTTCGTACAGCTTTCCGTTTAAGGGGTAATAATGACCATCTGCATAATTTTTGGTTTAGTTTCCTGAAAGTCCTAATTTTTACCCGCCTCGCCCAAAATCCAGATTGCGGCATAATCTGCCAGAAGAAAAAGAACATAATTGAAATTTGACAAAATTATACGTTTTAGCCTGTAACGAACGGAAAACATCCAAGATCATTAAATTTTTCACTTTTTATCCCCGAAGAATATCGAAATATGCAGGCAATTTTAATGATGGTGCAGACCTTCGGAAATTCCTATCACATAACAGATTGCACAATCTCCGTTCAATTTGCAATGATCTACAAACTTGGTCTTATGACTTTTTGCCGTGTCTGTATCCCTTTTACGTTTGATTTTTCTCTATTAATGGATGTTAAGTCAATTTGGAATTTTCACATGCATAATTCATACCTTCGATTACTTATATGAAATACAGAATCATCAAACTCTTCACGAAAATTGGCCCACCCAGTAGCCATATATGAGCCAAATGCTATGTATGTAGTTGTCACATAATTATCCGAAAAGTAATGTAATGTGAGATAATCTTACAAGAACGTTACCCTGTTCCACGTTTCTAACTCAATCTGACCCAAGAATAGATGACATATCATAGAACCAGCCATTTAGGCCACTAAATCCGGCGTGTCTTTTGGTATAATCCTTTGTCGATATGACGTACGTTTAGTAGCAGTTAATCTGTAAATGAAGGTCTTCAATATTGTAAACACGCATATACTTTCGTATGTCGATCTATATATATTCACTGATGTCGATTTGTAGCGATCGAGAAAGGGTGGGTCTGCTATTGTAATCAGTACTCCCCACACCGACTTTGACTGGCAGTATGAAAGGGTTCCTTCTCCAACTCCTGTGTAACTGTCATTAGTAAGGAAGGTCTACAATTGTAATGAATAGTTCACTTCTCGATTTGACTTGCAGAAGGCAAGTGAGCATGCAGTTTTGTTTAAAACTCCCCTACCCGATTGTGTTTGGCAGTAGGCAAGGGTGCCCGCCATTATAAAGAAATGTCCTCATCTAAAATGTGACTGGCATTAGGCATAGTGGCCTGCTATTTTGATGGAAACTCACCAACTTGGTGTGACTGGCAGTAAGCTGGCTGGAAGTAGGAAAATGGGCCTGGCATTATAATGATAACTGCACAACTCAATTTCGAGTGATAGTAAGGTAATTGCCTGCCATTATAATAAAAACTGTAATCTGTCTGGAAGTAGGAAAGGGGGGCTGCCATTTTAACGAAAACTCCCCAAATCGATTCTGTCCGCATGGTAGGCAATGGGGCCTGCAATTATAATGTAAACTTCCCAACTCGATTGTGAATGGCAGTAGGCAAGTGAGCCTGCCGTTATATCACAAATCCATAACAAACACTTTACATTGGAAACAACGTACGGGGACCTCCCCATGCTCTTCCTCGGATAACGCTAAGAGACATGCAATTTTAAAACAATCTTATTTACTGCATGCACACTATTTACTTCGATATTCGAATACAATGTAGAATACCGTAGCGAAGCACGGGTACATTCGCTAGTCTATATAAATAAAATTGTTCGTGTCTGTTTGTTTGTCTGTCTGTTTGTCTGTTCCACCATCACGTCGAAAGAGCTGGATAGATCTCAACCAAACTTCATATTTAGAGTATACTCATCCCGGGGAAGGTTTCGATATGCATATCATTTTAAAATCTTTGAATACACGGGGGGTTTATAGGAAAACCAGAATGGTTTTTCCACCATCACGTCGAAACTGCTGGATAGATCTCAACCAAACTTCATATTTAGAGTATACTCCTCCCGGGGAAGGTTTCGATATGCATATCATTTTAAAATCTCTGAATACACGGGGGTTTATAGGAAAACCAGAATGGTTTTTCCACCATCACGCCGAAACGGCTGGATAGATCTCAACCAAACTCCATATTTAGAGTATACTCCTCCCGGGGAAGGTTTCGATATGCATATCATTTTAAAATCTTTGAATACACGGGGGGTTTATAGGAAAACCAGAATGGTTTTTCCACCATCACGTCGAAACGGCTGGATAGATCTCAACCAAATTTCATATTTAGAGTATACTCATCCCGGGGAAGGTTTCGATAACCATATCATTTTAAAATCTTTGAATACACGGGGGGTTTAGAGGAAAACGAGAATGGTTTTTCCACCATCACGTCGAAACGGCTGGATAGATCTCTACCAAATTTCATATTTAGAGTATACTCATCCCGGGGAAGGTTTCGATATGCATATCATTTTAAAACCTTGGAATACACGGGGGGTTTAGAGGAAAACGAGAATGGTTTTTCCACCATCACGTCGAAACGGCTGGATAGATCTCTACCAAATTTCATATTTAGAGTATACTCATCCCGGGGAAGGTTTCGATATGCATATCATTTTAAAATCTTTGAATAGACTGGGGTTTATAAGAAAACCAGAATGGTTTTCCTCCATTTTCTCTTATACTATTGATTTTCTGTAAGCTTCGTTTACCGTATGTGAAACGTCTCTTCATTATAAACAACTTTCGTTATGTTCATAATTTACCTTACTCTTTACATGACGGAGAAATTTACAATTTTCTGCTGGTACCATGCTCTGCATTGAGTGACCGACAGACCGACAACAAACCTACAGGTTACCATGGCAACGTCTCTGACTGCATGCCAGCAGGGAAGTAACGTATTGCCATTTTCCTCATCATGCTTTTAAATTCGTGGTTGTTCCTTAGGTAGAAGGCAAGAGAGGCGTCAATCGGCCTATCTGCGGGATATTGGCGAAATACCGTTGGATGTTATAACCGCCTTCGAATAGATTAAGTAATAACACCATTAGTCATCTTCTTATTATTTGTTTACCTAGGAATCAATGGACCTAAATTTCTCCTCTGTTACCGCTTTATCATATCCATAACTCACACTAGCATAATTTATTGAGGGGCATTTGATTTTCTAATACATTAACTTGGCATTTACATATTTGTCGTTATCCGGCTGTCCTCAGTTATAATCCATTTTCTATTACTTTCAACTTTCTTAACTGTATTATTTTCTTCCTTAATTACGCCGTATGTACGCGAGTGCTACAAACTACTGGATGTATTTCCACCAATACTCATATTTAGAATACACCTGTCCTTGATAGGTTTTAGGGCAAATATTGTTTCTAAATCCCTGAACTGACTGGGGGTTTATACGAAACCGAAACAGTGATTTTGCACTTCCACAAAATATACACAACCAACGTTAATTTAAATCTACCTGCCTTCGAAGAAATTAATTTCTAAACCTTTCTTCTCATGTGCATCATTTCGATACGAGGATTAATAAGGGAGATATCATTAACGGACCGTTTTTTTGTACAAGTCCCATCGGACTTAACTCACGAGCGGGTGCGTGTAAAGCGTATTCCTTACAACTTGAAAACTACTGAAGACATTCGAACCAAAATTCATATTTAGCATCCACCTGTCCAAAGGTAGGTTTTAAACGTAAATAACATTCCATGTTCCGGAATGGACTGGCGGTTTATAGGGAACCGAAATGGTGATTTTACTCTTCCACAATATATACAGAACAAGACCAACCTGACTGGAAATCGACCAAACGTGATGGAATTCCACCTCTAAACCTTTTTTTCATGTGCATTTTTTCGTCAGGAGGATTAATAAGGGAGATATCATGAATGGTCAGTTTTGCAGGTTAAGTCCAGCGGACATAGCCAAAAAGGTGTTTTACACGGAGCAGATTCCTTATCTATATAAATCAAATCGTAACGACTGTGTGCCTCTACACTGACTATTTTGGCGAAATTTTCGTACAGCTTTCCGTTTAAGGGGTAATAATGACCATCTGCATAATTTTTGGTTTAGTTTCCTGAAAGTCCTAATTTTTACCCGCCTCGCCCAAAATCCAGATTGCGGCATAATCTGCCAGAAGAAAAAGAACATAATTGAAATTTGACAAAATTATACGTTTTAGCCTGTAACGAACGGAAAACATCCAAGATCATTAAATTTTTCACTTTTTATCCCCGAAGAATATCGAAATATGCAGGCAATTTTAATGATGGTGCAGACCTTCGGAAATTCCTATCACATAACAGATTGCACAATCTCCGTTCAATTTGCAATGATCTACAAACTTGGTCTTATGACTTTTTGCCGTGTCTGTATCCCTTTTACGTTTGATTTTTCTCTATTAATGGATGTTAAGTCAATTTGGAATTTTCACATGCATAATTCATACCTTCGATTACTTATATGAAATACAGAATCATCAAACTCTTCACGAAAATTGGCCCACCCAGTAGCCATATATGAGCCAAATGCTATGTATGTAGTTGTCACATAATTATCCGAAAAGTAATGTAATGTGAGATAATCTTACAAGAACGTTACCCTGTTCCACGTTTCTAACTCAATCGGACCCAAGAATAGATGACATATCATAGAACCAGCCATTTAGGCCACTAAATCCGGCGTGTCTTTTGGTATAATCCTTTGTCGATATGACGTACGTTTAGTAGCAGTTAATCTGTAAATGAAGGTCTTCAATATTGTAAACACGCATATACTTTCGTATGTCGATCTATATATATTCACTGATGTCGATTTGTAGCGATCGAGAAAGGGTGGGTCTGCTATTGTAATCAGTACTCCCCACACCGACTTTGACTGGCAGTATGAAAGGGTTCCTTCTCCAACTCCTGTGTAACTGTCATTAGTAAGGAAGGTCTACAATTGTAATGAATAGTTCACTTCTCGATTTGACTTGCAGAAGGCAAGTGAGCATGCAGTTTTGTTTAAATCTCCCCAACCCGATTGTGTTTGGCAGTAGGCAAGGGTGCCCGCCATTATAAAGAAATGTCCTCATCTAAAATGTGACTGGCATTTGGCATAGTGGCCTGCTATTTTGATGGAAACTCACCAACTTGGTATGACTGGCAGTAAGCTGGCTGGAAGTAGGAAAATGGGCCTGGCATTATAATGATAACTGCACAACTGAATTTCGAGTGATAGTAGGGTAATTGCCTGCCATTATAATAAAAACTGTAATCTGTCTGGAAGTAGGAAAGGGGGGCTGCCATTTTAACGAAAACTCCCCAAATCGATTCTGTCCGCATAGTAGGCAATGGGGCCTGCAATTATAATGTAAACTTCCCAACTCGATTGTGAATGGCAGTAGGCAAGTGAGCCTGCCGTTATATCACAAATCCATAACAAACACTTTACATTGGAAACAACGTACGGGGACCTCCCCGTGCTCTTTCTCGGATAACGCTAAGAGACATGCAATTTTAAAACAATCTTATTTACTGCATGCACACTATTTACTTCGATATTCGAATACAATGTAGAATACCGTAGCGATGCACGGGTACATTCGCTAGTTCAGTTATAAAATGATTTAGCTTGAACTGAATAAGGTAGATTAATTTTCTAAAAATGAGGAAGTACATGCAAAGTAAAGGATTACAATGTAAAATGTAAATAACGTTTAGTAAGTCTTATTTAAAGCCATAGTCGACTCTAAATATTCATATAATAATTTTTCATGGATTTATAACTCAAATATTAATCCTAATTAATAACAAAAAATGTGTTAGTTGAGAGATTGTCTTCATTAACGATAGAGTCGTACATTTTCCTATAATATATAGTTTACAAATTAGGTTTTGGGATAGCATGGTCATCAACCACATGCACTAAGTGGACATTTAACAATTTTTATTTAAATAATGCAGCTGTTATTATGCTTTAAAATGTCACAATGATAATGTATGGATATATTATTAGGATGGATCAATTATCCTAGGGTATGAAGAAGTTCTTTCATTTGTTTAATTTTGCGTAGCCAGGAGATAAGGCTAATTTTTATTATTTAATTATTTTTTGCAGAATATCCAGATATGTCAGCGTCAATAAAAATTCAGAAATGTGAATTTATAAAATGCATATTTATATTGTGAATTGTAAATTCGTGAGTTATTCAGGCAACATTCAGCAAGATACAATATTTGTTAAATTTAAATTTACTTGTACATATCTTAAAATAAATGTCAAGCCTGTTTTTAAATTGTTTTCTTTTGTATTGTTGTCAACCCTTGTCCTTTAAATGTGTTAAAATTGGGACAGCTAGCAAACGAACGGTCCACCTTGGGATCTCTCGTATGCTCGCTGAGTTAGACCGGGTAAATAGTGGGCAATATATATATAATTATGGTATTATGATACTATTCACCGAGCGTGTTGGCCTTGCGGTTAGAGTCGCGTGGTTGTGAGCTCGTGTTCCGGAGACAGTGGGTTCGAACCCCACATTCGGCAGCTCTGAATATGGTTTACCGTGGTTTCCCCTTTTCATACCAGAAAAATGCTGTATTAAGGCTGCACCTTAATTAAGGCCACGGTTGCTTCCTTCCCTCCCACTCCTAGTCCTTTGCCAGACCTATCTATGTCGGTGTGGCGTAAAGCAAACTGTAAAAGAACATACATACATTATTTAATGTTCCATAATTAATTTTGTATGTTTGATGATGATGTTTGTTGTTTAAAGTGATCTAACAGGTAGGTCATCGGCCACTGATGGTAAGAGGGGAATGAAACGAAAATTAAAACTTAAAAATGTATCCACTGACTAGAATTTAAAATGAATGATGATGAAAAAATGATGCTGAAACAAAAATAATCAGTGGATCCAATTCACAAAGCCTGAATTAAGGGATGATGCATTATTATCTACGGGGGTCCTAAATCCAGGTCGCCGGCCCCTCATAATGGCACTAATCACTGGGAGGTAGAACTATGGTGTTCCTCCTCTAGTGGTACTAATCACAGGTAACGTAGACTCATGGTGTTTCTCTAGCTGTGGTACTAATCACAGGAAATGTAGACCTATCGTACCGGGAGAGTTGGCCGTGCGGTTAGGCGCGCGCGGCTATGAGCTTGCATCCGGGAGATAGTGGGTTCGAATCTCACTGTCGGCAGCCCTCAAGCTGGTTTTCCGTGGTTTCCCATTTTCACACCAGGCAAATGCTGGGGCTGTATCTTAATTGAGGCCACGGCCGCTTCCTTCCAACTCCTAGCCTTTCCTATCCCATCGCCGCCACAAGATCTATCTGTGTCGGTGCGACGGAAAGCCACTAGCAAAAAAAGACTTATCGTATGTCGCACGTAATGGCATCACTCACAGGTAACACAAACCCATGGTTTTTTGCACAGAAGGGTACTACTTACAAGCAACGCAGACCCATGGTGCTCCACACATAGTAGGACTGACCACGGGCGCCGGTATTCCAGTGGTGTCCCTCACTAGTCGAACTAATCACAGGTAAGGTATACTCACGGTGTTGCTCACATAGTGCTACTAATCATAGGCAATATAGACTCACGGTGTATGACACATTATGGTAACAATACAAACTCATGGTATTCGTCACATAATGGAACTACTCACAGGTAACTCACACCCATGGTTTTCGCACATAGTGGTACTTACCACGGACGCCAATCAAACCTGTGGTTTTTCTCACATAGTGGTACTAATCACAGGCAACGTACAAACATGGTGTTTCTCGTAAAGTAGTACTACTCATAGGTAGCGCAGATCTATTCTGAACACAGGGGAACCGACACATTCCAGCACAGCATTACGGCACATGGACATTAGTTCGTGCAGCCGAATATCCGCTCCCCCACTTCGGTGGAATACACACGATCGTAGACCCTACTAAGCAGAGAACCATGATGTTCCTCACATAAAGGCACTACTCATTGGTAACGTAGATCCATGGTGTTCCTCACATGGTGGTACTAACTGCAAGTAACGTCGACCCATGGTGGTCCTCACGTAATGGTACTAACCACAAGTAATTTCATAGTTCTAATGTCATCACCTCTTAGTCGCCTCTTACGACGGGCAGGGGATAATTGTGTATGTTTAGCAGAATTTGATCTCGTTTGATTCTTAGTTTCATTGGTAAAATGACAGACAATTCTAAAATAAGAATGTCTTTATGCAGTCATTTTCATCATATATTTTTTTATGTAAATTGGGTAAGGCTGTCGGAAGAATCGAATGCGAAACACCATTCCTGCACCTGTTAGCGATCTGCTTTTCTTTTCTTGCATGTTGCTTTACGTCTCGCCGACACAGATAGGTCTTATGGTGACGATGGGACGGGAAAGGGCTAGGAATGGGAAGGAAGCGGTCGTGGCCTTAATTAAGGTGTGCCTGGTGTGAAAATGGGAAACCACGGAAAATCATCTTCAGGGCTACCGACAGTGGGCTTCGAACCCACTATCTCCCAAATACTGGATACTGGCCGCACTTAAGCGACTGCAGCTATCCAGCTCGGTGTTTGCGATCTGTAACTCGTACATAGTCATGAGAAAATTAGATTTTTCACACCAATAGTGATTTTATTATTAACAAAATATATCGCAATTGGGAAGTATCCCGGTGGCAATGGTCACTTACAGTAGTATGATAATAAAGTTAAAACCTAATTACCCAACAACAACATTAACAACAAGAGAACAACAAACAATTCCATGGAAAGAAAATACTTCAAGAAATACTACTAATTTAACAAAATCCAGCATCATCGCATACAAATTCACACACAACTTAATTATTTCCGTTGCCGGGCTGAGTGGCTAAAACAGTTGAGGCGCTGGCCTTCTGACCCCAACTTGGCAGGTTCGATCCTGGCTCAGTCCGGTGGTATTTGAAGGTGCTCAAATAAGTCAGCCTCGTGTCGGTAGATTTACTGGCACGTAAAAGAACTCCTGCGGGACAACATTCCGGTACCTCTGCGTCTCCGAAAACCGTAAAAGAGTAGTTAGTGGGACGTAAAACAAATAACATTATTATTATTATTATTATTATTATTATTATTATTATTAATTATTTCCAGTGCTTAACACTACGGCTTACAATAGAGCATATCGTCGTTGCCGGGACAAAACCTCCTTTGTGATAATATTTTTGGAGGGATACTGACCCGCAGCACATACATTATGAAGAGCGAGAATGCCTTGACAATATTCACACAATATTGCACCTTAGATGACAGAACCTTACCGGCCAAAGTCGTAAGGTAAAATATTTCACATAGAAGGTTTTGTCTCGACAGCGACGATATATAAATTAGAGCATATGCCTGAAAAGCCTTCCATGATAATAATATTAATAATAATAATAATAATAATAATAATAATAATAATAATAATAATAATAATAATAATAATAAAGTTATCAGCCTGATAAGTCTTTTTAGCTATGGCAAATGGGATTGAAATGTTGTTGCCAATCATCTACAACAGAAACATATTGTAGGCCTACTTAGCAAGAGATTTTTCCAGCCTCTCTCGCTCCAACTCCAACGCGTAACCTACAAGAGGTGCCCCTCTTAACGCAGTGGAAGGTCGAGTAACCAATTCTAGTGGGAAGCTGGGTCGGCGAGCAGATTATTGCGGGGGGATTGAAGGCTTACAGCCCAGATAGTTAACAACACGTTACGTTCGGTTAACCGCATTAATCTTTTTCATGGCTGCAGCAACATGGAGCAAACTGCTAAAGGAATAAACTACCCCAGGCGGTAAACAAACCACCCCCGCTTGTGACGGGGCAAACAGATCATTGGATTCTGGGGAACCTCCACCGTCACTTAAGAGGAATAAACTAATTAATTACTAGGCAACTATCAACACCAACTCATTCCTAGAGACTGGGAAATTGAAACATGTATCAGATGGCGTAACGGAAAACAATATCCTGATAACAGCATTGCAAGAGATAAGATGTGTAGCTGAAGAAGATATGGAATAGGAGAGCTACGAGATTTACATGGGACAGCCAGGTCAGAGAGTGTTGAGGAATGTGCCTCACCTGAACACAAGCTTCAACATTCAGCAATAGAATGAGTAACTCCATAACCTGTCTGGCCCCGCGGTGTAGGGGGCAACGCGTCCGCCTGTCACCCGGCGGCCCCGGGTTCGATTCCCAGCCGGGCCAAGGGCTTTTAATTGTAAATGATTAATATCCCTGGCCTAAGGACTTAATGTTTACACTTCCGCCATTTCTAAATACACGCAAGTTCACAACATATGGTGCAAAGTAGGGACAAAAGATCTTCTTAGGTCGACGCCCCGAATAAGTTCCATAACCTCCTCATTTCCAGACGGAAGACACTCAACAAGGCATACGAAGTTTTGAACTTCCATGCACCTACTAATCGAAAGTGTAGAAACTTTCCGAGGAAAACTGGAAGAGACATTGGACAGGATCCCAGATTGGGAAAGATTGAAGAACATAGAGGGAGAATATCCAGCCCGCAAGATAATAATAATGTTATTTGCTTTACGTCCCACTAACTACTTTTACGGATTTCGGAGACGCCAAGGTGCCGGAATTTAGTCCCTCAGGAGTTCCTTTCCGTGTCAGTAAATCTACCGACACGAGGCTGACGTATATGAGCACCTTCAAATATCACCTAACTGAGCCAGGATCGAACCTGCCAAGTTGGGGTCAGAAGGCCAGCACTCCAACAGTCTGAGTCACTCAGCCCGGCAGCCCACTAGAGAACCAACAGGAATGGAAGACGACTGATGGACATTTGCAGAAACTGCAAATTATTCTTCCATTAATGCTTTCACGGCCCGTACTTGTCTTGACACGGCACAAGCCCAAAAGCCTATACAATATCATGTGCAACTTATTCCTTAAATCCACAGCTTTCAAACACCTTCTCAGGAAAAACAAGACATGGAGATGTCCCAAACCCATGCAAGAAGAATTCCAACTGGACCGCATAGCCATTAGCAGAAGGAACAACAAGGAGATATCAGATATCAAAGTACTGAGAAGTGCCAACATTGACTCAGACCGCTACCTTTCTTTGATTAAAACTATTTTCATCCTACTCACAAGGTACAAAGGTAACAACTACAACAAGTCAAGAATTCCCAAATTCAACCCGGCCAAGCTGAGATACAACGGCAATTTCACCAAGACACCTAACAACAAGGAAAATAAAATATTGGTCACAACTACAGAAGGTACTGACAGATGCAGCAACAGCAACCATCCTGGCAACCAAAACGAACAAACACCTATGGTGCATTAAGGCAATTAAAGAAAGAAGGCAAGCATGGCTTAAGTGGAACCGTAATGAAAGCATGGCTAACCATGAATTATTCTTAACGACCAGAAAAATCACATCTGGAATTATCAGAAACCCCAAGAGTCAGTCCAACAAGGAGATATTCGACCGCACGGAGAGAGCCTTCCAGAGGAACAACACCAGATACCTCAAATAAACCTTCAGATCTCAAGGCAACCGCCTATTTAGCCCCGTCACTTCATCTCCGAGGACCGGACGGGAAGTTGAAACTGAACAAGGATTGTACCACAGTCCTAGCAGAGTATTTCCACAATATCCTCAACTCAGAGGAACCAACGGAGAGACCACACTTCGAACCCAAGTGTGCTACTCCCTCCCGCCAACTAAGGAGGTGTTCCGGAAGATCATTTCAGAACACAAAACTAACAGAGCGGTGGGCGAAGATTGCGGAAATATGCAGTCGTCGAGGAGCTAATCCAAAGTATTAACAAGATAACAAACGACATCCGGGTGAAAGACGACCTACCAAAAGATTGGACCTCGGCTGTCATCCACTCGCTACACAAAACAGGGAGATAAGGCACTGAATGGAGCTTGAACCATAGGATTCATATTTTTTGTGTTCTATATGATGTAGGAATAACATAATTAAAAATTTCAAAATTTTTCAAGAGAATTTCACGGGAACTAATGGGTTAACCAGACGCGATTAGAATTTCCGACCCAGCCAGAAGAGCACTACGCTGACCATTCGGCCAAGGAGCGGGACATAATAACTGATGTGTGTGTAACCCTAAACCCCGTTTCCTAATACGGGGTCGAGATGGATTCAGATGAAATTATATGGTATGGTTTTACGGCCGGATGCCCTTCCTGTCATAAACCTCTTTGAGGGGCTAACGGACATGAAATGAATTCTAGTGAATGAAATTGGGTAAGTGGGTGGAAGGAATCGGCGGTGGCCTCTGAACAGGAACTGTCGTAGCATTTGTCTGGGAATGATAATGGAAAAACACAGAAAACCACTTCCAGGGCAGCCAACGATGGGGATTCGAATAAATAAATAAATAAATAAATAAATAAATAAATAAAAACCACTTCCAGGGCAGCTGACGATGGGGATTCGAATAAATAAATAAATAAATAAATAAATAAATAAATAAATAAATAAATAAATAAATAAATAAATAAATCACTACTGATCTGTATTTAGGACAGTCGCCCAGGTGGCAGATTCCCTATCTGCTGTTTTCCTAATATTTTCTTAAATGATTTCAAAGAAATTGGATATTTATTGACCATCTCATTGGTAAGTTATTCCAGTCTCTAACTCCCCTTCCTATAAACGAATATTGCCCCAACTGTCCTCTTGAATTTCAACTTTATCTTCATATTGTGATCTTTCCTACTTTTGAAGACACCACTCAAACTTATTCGTCTTCTAATGTCATTCCACGCCATCTCTTCGTTGACAACTCGGAACATACCACTTATTCCAGCAGCTTATCTCCTTTCTCCCAAGCCTTCGCAGCCCAAACTTTGCAACATTCTTGTTACGCTACTCTTTTGTCGTAAATCACCCAGAACATATCGAGCTGCTTTTCTTTGGATTTTGTCCAGTTCTTGAATCAAGTAATCCTGGTGAGGGTCCCATACACTAGAACCATACTCTAGTTGGGGTCTTACCTGAGACTTTTATGCCCTATCCTTTACATCCTTACTACAACCCCTAAATACCCTCATAACCATGTGCAGAGATCCGTACCCTTTATTTACAATCATATTTATGTGAATGCCCCAATCAAGATCCAAGATACTAAAACATAAAGGTCCAATAATACTGCCTTAAGGAATTCCCCTCTTAATTATTACAGGGTCAGACCAAGCTTCGCCTACTTTAATTCTCTGAGATCTATTTTCTAGAAATATAGCAACCCATTCAGTCACTCTTTCGTCTAATCCAATTACACTCATTTTTGCTAGTAGTCTCCCATGATCCACCCTATCTAATGCTTTAGGCAGGTCAATTGCGATACAGTCCATTTTACCTCCTGAATTCAAGATATCTGCTATATCTTGCCGGAAACCTACAAGTTGAGCTTCAGTGGAACCCTTTCATCTCCCGAATGAAGAGCTTGGCTCCACAGCCATAGCGCGTCAACACGTGTGGCCACTGGGATAGTTCATAACATAAAGTACCATAATACCCAACCTAACGACGGATCCAACTAATCTCACTCATATTAAGTACCATTGGACGTATAATAACAAAGGTTAACAGGCAGATTAAACGTTAAGCTGACCAAACACATTGCAAGCTTCAATATGAAGAAAATATGATAACACAAAATTGTTCTAATTAGGATGCCAAGTTTTAAGTGTGCTCTACGGGACTTATTTGACCCCAATTCCCCCTGTCCTCCCCCTCTCCCCACCCAGCCACCCACCGAACAACATGTCTGGAAAACAGACTAACGTTTGTTTCTCTTCGCTGCTCCCGTCAGCACGAGAAAATTCCCTTTCACGGACTGATAATAATTCGGCTGTATAGAAAGTGTGTTCCATGGGTTCGAGTCATGAATATATTTTCCTACTTCCCTAATTATATACATTATATTTCATTAACGAGAAGAAAGTAATTTATTTACCGTGCTAGATGGGAAAAATATTTTAGAAACTTAATTTTCTTTCTTTTTCTTTCTTAATCTGTTTAACCTCCAGGGTTGGTTTTCCCTCGGGCTTAGCGAAGGATCCCACCTCTACCGCCTCCAGGGCAGTGACTTGGACTTCGTGTCGGGGGATATAACTGGGGAGGACGACCATTATTTCGCCCAGGCGGTCTCACCTGCAATGTTGAACAGGGGATATGGTAAGATTGGAAGGAAGTGGCCATGATCTTAAGTTAGCTATCATCCCGGCATTACCGGGCGAGTTGGACGTTTAGTTAGGGGCGCACGGCTGTGAGCTTGCATCCGGGAGATAGTGGGTTTGAATCCCACTGTCGGCAACCCTGAAGATGTTTTTCCGCCGTTTCCCATTTTCACACCAGGCAAATGCTGGGGCTGTACCTTAATTAAGGCCACGGCCACTTCCTTCCTATTCCTAGGCCTTTCCTATCCCATCGACGCCATAAGACCTATCTGTATCGGTGCAACGTAAAACAAATAGCAAAAAAAAAAAGGATTTGAGACGGGAGTTTCGAATCCCATCGTACGCAACCCTGAAGATGGTTTTCCATTTTCACATTAGGCCAATGTTGGGAATGCACCTTAATAAAAGTCACGGGCGTTACCTCCCCGATATAGCCCTTTCCAATCCGTGCGTCGCCAAATCCTTCAACGTGTTAGTGTGACATTAAACCACTTGCAAAGATAGATGAAAATAATAGAATTAAAAATAGAATCGTATCAGAGGACTGCCCTCTGCCTTATCTAGAACACTGCGTCATTTTTATTTAACCACTCCTATCCCCGTGGTAAGGGAATGGAGGGGCGGAAAGGAACTGGCCACACTACCGCACGTAAACTCCGGCTCAGGAACACCTCTGCGGAGGTTCGGACCTGCCTTCGGGCAGAATAACCCTTACCTTACCCTATCCCCGTCTCTTAACAGACACTGTAGTCGACTATCGGGATCTTCAAGTGGATAGTTACAACAGGAGAATTCTAATTCATTCTCATTTTTGACAGTTCGATTTTAGCTGTGACTATTTCTTTTGCATTGAACAGCCACAAGCATATACGAATGAAACTCGTCAAGAATATATAGAACGAAGTTTGTTTATGATAACGTTGATAATACTGGATAATGTGGTAGTTTGTTAAATGGGCTGAGTGTTTCAGATGGTTGAGGTACTGTACTTCCGACCCCAACTTGGCAGGTTCGATCCTGGCTCAGTACGGTGGTATTTGAAGTTGTTCA
Organism: Anabrus simplex; assembly: GCF_040414725.1. Taxonomy (NCBI): domain Eukaryota; kingdom Metazoa; phylum Arthropoda; class Insecta; order Orthoptera; family Tettigoniidae; genus Anabrus; species Anabrus simplex. Next base: position 322,026,647 of record NC_090267.1, on the reverse strand, counting down.
AATAAGTCAGCCTCGTGTCGGTAGATTTAATGGCACATAAAAGAACTCCTGCGGGACAAAATTGCGGCACCTCGGCGTCACCACAGACTGTCAAAAGTAGTTAGCGGGACGTAAAAATAATATTATTACTTTATTATTTGTCTTCCGGTCTTCGAACTGATGATTCTACATAGGACACGACATAATCATATTATTATTATTATTATTATTATTATTATTATTATTATTATTATTATTATTATTCTACCGCTTTTCCCACATCTGAAGGGGCGCGGGTACGAACTATGTAGCATGTGTAGGTTTGGGCCTGTTTTTCGGCTGGATGGTCTTCCCGACACCAACCCTATGTGGAGGAACGTAGTTACTATTGCGTGTTTCTGTGCCGGTTGGTAGTGTGGTGTGTCTGAATATGAAGAGGGGGTGTTGGGACAAACATAAACACACAGTCCCCGAGCCAGAAGAATTAATGCTATCAGCTTGCATTCGGGAGATAGTGGGTTCGAACCCGACTGTCGGCAGCTCTGAAGATGGTTTTCTATGGTTTCCCATATTCGCACCAGGCAAGTGCCGGGGCTGAGCCTTCGCTTCCTTCCCACTCCTATCCCTTTACTGTCCCATCGTCGCCATAATACCTATCTGTGTCGGTGCGACGTAAAGCAAATTTTAAAAAGGAAAAAAATCAGACGTGATTAAAATCCCCGACCCAGCCGGGAACCGATTTTGCCCATACTGTATGAGGTCAGTATGGGACATCCCGTACAATACGGCACACCTGGTAAACCTAGTCTAGTTTCGTCAAGAGAGCATTCACAGGGGAAAAGGAAAAATTCTAACACTACATTAGTAACTCTTGAAGTGGTCTGTGGTAATTTCTCATTTCAGTGCCTTTGGGCTCTCGACCGAAACTATGTCGGGAAGCGACCGTCACGTTGTACGCAGATTACCTGTCGGTATTGCGATGTCAACAACACACTCTGCTTAGACAATGGAACGCACTGTTTTTAAACGGTTTTGTGGCACAGTCAGGCTTTGGTAACGTCGTTTCGTAAAAAGACGTAAGAAAGATCCGGGCAGTATTTAACGAACTGTGTGTGCTGTGGACATGAAGACACAACGAAGTACAGACAAGTAATACGCGTGCTGCGCGACGGTCACTTCACGTCATAATTCCAACGTCGTGAATCCAACCTTGGCATCTTTGCCTAATATAGCAAATGTTGGGACGATGCATTTCTAAAGGTCACGGACGCTTTCTTCCCAGCCTAAGCCCCAACCCAATACAAATACAAACCCAATAACAGACATGGTAACAAAGGGGCTGGTCCCAATTTGACTGGCGAAAATCCGAGACAGAGCTTTACATCGCTACTTCCTAGACGACGATGTATTACCTACACATTTTTCTGAAAACCTCAGCTGATGAGTACTCTCTTTAACGAATATACGCTTGCAGTCTAATGGCGTGCAGCCGCTTCCCCATCATATGAGACCGCATTGTGCGGACAAACCTCCCTTAAACGGTGCTCTGAGCAGTGTTGCCAATTTAGCCATTTTGTAGCTAGTTCTAGCTATTTTGAAAATCCATTTGCTAAAAAGTTTAGCTTCAAATTTCCGTTACGTGAGAAATTTTTGCTTTCTTCCACTTTAATACTTTTCTTTGCGATTCATGGATATATTTTATATAGCACGTGTGAAATAAAATCTAAGATCATGTGCACAACGCGATAACCGTTGAAAGACCGGCCGACCCCTTCACCAGTCTGCGTCAGCGAACAGCAGACTTCCTCACTACAAGCTCATTAGGCGTGCGTGAGGCAGAAGGTAAAATAGAAATGTTTGAGTCAGAACACTGTGCTCTACTCGCAAGTGACCAGGCATAGTATCATAAACGACACTGAGTTTAAAATACGCCAAAGATGAACAAATGTAACTGTAAAATTGATCGATGAACTGAGTTCACGCTTTGCGCACGATATAAATACTATGCTAAAGACAAGTATTTTTGCTGTTTTTGGGGAAACCCTGAAAGTACTGAAACTTTCAATTGTTGATATCGCACGTGACCTTGGTGTTGTCTTTCTATTTTGGTTTGAATATTGAGAATTTGTGAAAACAGTCTGTATGATTTCTAAATGCAATATATACTATGTTTCTGCATTCATGCAGCGGATTATCTGTTTGCATCATTGTTTTTCACCATAATAATGATTTTTCAGATTGTATCTCATATCAGAACATTTGTACGTAGGGATACTTTAAATTATTTGTGTGTTTTCCCTTTTTTACAATTTGCTTTACGTCGCACTGGACACACACAGGTCTTATAATAATAATAATCCTATAGCCTCAGCTACGGTGTGCAGACATTTCAATTTGACGCCATCTGGCTGTCTGCTCGTCAATTTCGACGTTCCGTTTTACTCTAGGCCCACTAGATGGCAGAGCGAGTAAACTGAAACTCTCTTGGGCGTCTATGGCTGAGATTTAATGAATTTTGTAGGGTAAACACCAAATGTGTCACCAGAGATCTTTTACATGTCGACATTGTACGACATGGAGTGTCGAATGGACTTTTTTCCGCCCTTCAAAAATCCGACTACCTCTGCCGGGTTTGAACCCGCTATCTTGGGATCCAGAGGCCGACACTCTACCACTGATCCACAGAGGCAGGTCTTATAGCGACGATGGGATAGAAAAGGGTTGGGCGTACGAAGGAACGGCCGTGGTTTTAATTAAAGAACAGCCCCAGCACTTGCCTGATATGAGAATTGGAAACCACGGGAAGCCATCTTTAGGACTACCAACAGTGGTTCGAACGCACTACCTTCCGAATGCAACTTGACAACTACGTGACCCAACCCGCATAGCCACTTTCTCAGTTTTCATCTTGTGATTTTGCCAATATTCTCTTATGGAACGTTGAGAAAAACATAATTATTGATCAAGATTTCTGGTAAGTTTTTTACGGCCATATCAAACCGGCAGAATTTTCAAACCCACCACACTATTTATGATACAGTACAAAAAATACACAACGCCTTTTGAGAGCCATAATACACGGTCCCCAATACTGATGAATCCGAACGAGGTTTTCAATATCACCAACGCATGGCGAAGGAAAATCAATTCACCTTAAATTGATAAGAATTCCACATTTACTCCGTCTGTATGAGCCAAATTTACTGGACATGTACAGAGGCTGACGAAGAATTATAAATACAGTAATTTCACAGTACATTTAACAAACAGTTGTATTCAGCCTAGCCATACATTTTCTAATTGTAAAAATACTAAGTCATATGCAGTTTGACACAAACATTTTAACTAATTCTTTCTACAACGAAATTGGCGAAAATAAGACCTAACACACTTTTAAACAATAAAATACGAAAATATACAATTAGAGAGATAACTTGTAGTACTATATGACTGTTGATATCGTAATCATAAACAATCACCTCTAGTTTTACGTGGAATCCGAACCAGAGACGTGACTTTTCATTTTAAAAATCCCACCTATATTAACCTGAATTCAAACCGCGTCCACCTTCATGAGAAACCGATGACAAACCCACTCGACTATCATGCCCCGAACAGACAGTTGTCTAGCTTAAATTATCAAAAATACCGTATAATAATAATAATAATAATAATAATAATAATAATAATAATAATCAAGTGGCTGTGCGGTTAGGATCGCGCAGCTGTGAGCTTGCATTCGGGAGACAGTGGGTTCGAACCCCACTGTCGGCAGCGTTGGAGATGGTTTTCCGGGTTTTCCCATGTTCACACCAGACGAATGCTGGGACTGTGCGTTAATGAAGGCCACGAGCGCTTCCTTCTCACACCTAGCCCTTTCCTATCCCATCGGCGCCACAAGACCGTTTTGTGTCGTTGTGACGTAAAACAAATAAGAAGCAGAAGAAAAAGAAAATGATTTGGTTTTAACATCACTCTAACCACTTTCACGGTTTTCTGAGACGCCAAAGTGCCGGTATTTTGTCCCACAGGATTCCTTTTACGTGCCGTTAAATCTTCTGGCACGAAGTTTACGTATCTGAGGAACTTCAAACACCACCGGACAGAGCCGAGATCGAACCCGTGAACTTGAGCTGAGGAGGCCAGCGCTTTACCGCCCGAGCTACACAGCCCCGCTAACGATACTCTCTTTAAATAAAAAATAAATGTAATTATTTAACGTAATTCATGGACTGCTTGGTATACAGGAACAACACTACCAATTCAGAAGAATGTATTTGTGAATAAACTTACGTAAGAACATTAAATGACGCAGATATTCTTGAAGTGTCATTCATTTCGTCTCCATGTAGCCCTTGATAGTGCTGTAAACGAACGGGTAAAGGTAGGCTGAATACAAAATGTTAAAATCATGACGAAATACCATCCACATAAACTTCAGCTCCTATTGCGGTACTGAGCAGGCCTGAGAGGATATGAGACTCGCCTATAATCCGAAGGAAAAAACCCACTGCGGTAAGGAATAAGGCTGACACTTCACTGACCTCACGCAAACACGGAAGGACAGCATTAACCCTTGAATACACAGTATTACACATATGCAAAGGAGAATACTTCCTTGTTATATCTGCTTTCAGATTTTACAAATTGTGCATTTACTTCTACCTTGTAGACGAAATCGCTTGCTAATCATTTGGAGTGAAGTAGAAACTTTAGACAGTTATGGTAAAACAGTTAAAATACTGTAATCTTCAGAGAATTCGTGAGCAGGGACATCCCTAAGATAGTGTGGCAGTAGCTAGTGTAATCGTACAGCTTTACATATGCCGGTAGGTAAAAACATTCAAAACTCTTCACATTTTGACTGATCCAAATAAATTTAAAATTATTTATTTTGTTAAATAATATTTTTAATATTTTTCTGATAATGCATTACCTTTGGAATGAAAAACCATCATATTAAAAAAATAATAAATTGCGCATTTAAGGGTAAGGATAAGAAGTGCATAATGCAGAAAAATGCGGTCAACTATATGCGTATGGTGCGCAGTACTGCGTGCTTTCTATCCTACGTCAATCCAGGACAGTTCGATGACGGAGAGGCAAAACCATATCAGCACATCTTGTGACAAATAATTATGATCATGGTCTTTCCTCTGTTTACGCCGACATGAGGTTTATGCAGAGGAAGTACAAGTTTACCTCTTTCTTTCAATGATACTGCAGTTTAAGAAATTACATTAGAAACACAGAAAAGGAACAGTAGAAACTGCATTACTATACCTGTTTTAGAATGGCTCTACGATCGTTGAGAAGTCGAGTTTAAATGTCGACAGTAGCCCCACTTAACGAGGTTCGAAACGGAACACATCACACGCGGATACTTACGAGTTTCAAGTCACTGTTCCTCAGTTTACTGACTGAGGAAATCTTCCGGGGCGACTTGCCGTTTCAAGGAAACGTGTAGTGTGTGTTGCGTTATAATAGTGTGGAGGGAGAGAAGTAGGTGGGGGTGGGGGTGAGTACAGCAGAGACCACAGTAGTGTGTGACAAGGAAAGTGCCAAGTAGGGTGGCCAGTATTTCACACGGAAAGCAGGACCTATTAATTTAAGTGGTCAAGAGAAGTGCGGGTTTAGGATTTTGTCCTTTACGTTACCATTATGTATGAAAATCCACCGCCTGTTTCCAGCCGTTTGACCGGGTCATGATTGGATTGAATGCAGACCCAATTTAGCGGCGAGGATAGGAATTGTGCCGGTTGCTGAAGCCTATCGCACTCCTTTGGGGCAATGACTGATAGATGAAATGAAATTATATTGGAGAGTGGTGCTAGATTGAAAGATGACAGAGAAAACAGAGTACCCGGAGAAAAACCTGTCCCGCCTCCGCTTTGTCCAGCACAAATCTCACATGGAGTGACCGGGATTCGAACCACGGAACCCAGAGATGAGAGGACGGTGTGCTGCCGCCTGAGCCACGTAGGATTGTTACCATTATGTATAATAATAATAATAATAATAATAATAATAATAATAATAATAATAATAATCATCATCATCATCATCATAATAATAATAATAATTTTTAATATGGGCTTTACGTCGCACCGACACAGATAGGTCTTATGGCGACGATGGGATGGGAAAAGCCTAGGAGTTGGAAGGAAGCGGCCGTGGCCTTAATTAAGGTACAGCCCCAGCATTTGCCTGGTGTGAAAATGGGAAACCACGGAAAACCATCTTCAGGGCTGCCGATAGTGGGATTCGAACCTACTGTCTCCCGGATGCAAGCTCACAGCCGCGCGCCTCTACGCGCACGGCCAACTCGCCCGGTAGTATAATAATTTTCTGCAATCAAAAAGCAATACTCACCGAGGAAATTGGCCACACGGTTCGAGTCACGTAGCTGTCAGCATGCATTCTGGAGATAGTGGATTCGAACCCCATTGTCGGCAGCCCTGAAGATGGGTTTCCGTGGTTCCCATTTTCGCACCAGGAAAATGCTGAGACTGTACCCTAATTAAGGCCACGGCCGCTTCCTTCCCACTCCTAGCCCTTTCCTCTCCTATCGTCGCCATAAGACCTATATGTGTCGGTGCGACGTAAAACAAATTCAACAGTCTTCTTCTTCTTCTTTTTCTTCTACCGCTTCTTGGCGGGTGCGAACTGTGGCACACATGTGGATTTGGCCCTGGTTTACGGCCGGATGCCCTTCCTGACACCAACCCTATGTGGAGGGATGTATTCTCCATTACGTGTGTCTATGGTGGTTGGTTGTGTGGTCTGTTGTATGGTGTTTGTAGATAAGTTAATTAAGACGAGCACAAACTTTCAATCGCCGAACCAAAGGGATTAAACTTACACAATTAAAATCCTCCGCCCGGCTAGGAGTCGAACCTGGGACCTCCTGAACCTAAGGCCATTATGCTAACCATTCAGACAAGGAGCCGCATTTCATAATGGCCGTTTATTGACAAAAACAAGCTCAGCACTGCACGATTAATCCTCGACAATCAATGAACAAATTACTCATGTTCAAATTAGAATCGAAGACACTTTCGCTTTTAATTTTCGGCGTAGTCACTATGACACTCACATCAAATTAGATTCTGCCATGGCTTGTAAATTGGTGATTTTAACTGAAACGGAGCAGGAAGTGTTCACATTCCATCTTCACCGTGGAGAACAGAAGAGAATATAATAAGTCGCGGCGTTGACACAATTTTAATTAACTTTGATATATGATAGACAGTAAAGAACTTAATTTATATTTCGCAGGATTTTAGTAGGATGATATTAAAAAACAGTATATTTTTAAGATAATCGATACTTCGCGCGGGCCGCAGGAGAGGGTATTAAAAAAGGCGTATACTGTGAAGTCAGTCTCTGTGGTGTAGTGCTTAGTGTGATTAGCTGCCACCCCCGGAGACCCAGGATCGATTCCCGACTCCGCCGCGAATATTTGAAAAGTGGTACGAGAGCTAGAACAGGGTCCACTCAGCCTCGGGAGGTCAAGTGAGTAGAGTTGGGGTGGGGGGGGGGGGGGTCAATTCCCACCTCAGCAATCCTTGAAGTGGTTTTCCGTGGTTCCCCACTTCTCCTCCAGGCAAATGCCGGGATGGTACCTAACTTAAGGCTACGGTCGCTTCCCTCCATCTTCCTCGCCTATCCCTTCCAATCTTCCCATCCCCCCCCCCCACCACAACGTCCCTGTTCAGCATAGCAGGTGAGGACGCCTGGGTGAGGTACTGGTCCTTCTTCCCAGTTGTTTCCCCCCGATCCAACGTCTCACGCTCACCGAGCTCGATAGCTGCAGTCGCTTAAGTGCGGCCAGTATCCACTAATTGGGAGACAGTGGGTTCGAATCCCACTGTTGGCAGCCCTGAAGATGGTTTTCCGTGGTTTCCCATTTTGACACCAGGCAAATGTTGGGGCTGTACCTTAATTGATACCACGAACTCTTCCTTCCCACTCCTAGCCCCTCCCTATCCCATCGTCACCATAAGACCTATCTGTGTCGGTGCGACGTAAAGCAACTTGAGAAAAAAGTCTCACGCTCCAGGATACTGCCCTTGAGGCGGTAGAGGTGAGATCCCTCACTGAGTCCGAGGGAAAAACCAACCCTGGATGGTAAACGAATTAAGAAAGAAATGCACAGTACTAAGTAATTAACAATATTGGCTGACTAATGTGCTTATATGCCTTTGCTGGCGAGATGTAGTGTTTCAAGTGCACTATGTCTTCTGGTATGGGCTATATCAAATGTTTTACTTTCATTGACCTGTCTCAGTTTCAACCTTAGCTTTGACAATATGAAAGTGACTGAGGTATGAGTGATGCTAGTAATACCATTCCTTATGCAGCCAGTCCATGTTATGAATGGTGTGAAAATATTGCTCATAGGGTCGGTTGGTGCACGCATTTCAGTGGGCTTTTCAGACTGATATGTAATAGCAACTGCTGGCTCGGTGAGGAAAGCAACGGGAAACTATCTCACTCCTCATTTCCCTAGCACGCCTCTTCAGTGATGCCTAGGCTATTTATGACAGCTATTGGCGGAGCTGCAGAGGATGAAACCAGCCTTCGGGCTGAATACCCAACATACAATGTGCTTATCGGCATACGTTTCTCTGTGGGAAATAAGAAATCATATGTTTAAAATATGTGTAACACGTTGTTAAATGTGATTGTTTCAGGAACTACGTAGGTACAGTTATAACTGATGATTACAAGTTCGTTATCACAATGGAGTACATAGAATTTGAGCCGTTTTTCTTTAGTCCTATGTTTGGGTAAATGATTCTGTCCAAAATATTCGCAAAATATTTTTTACTCACGTCCTTGTCGATATATTTTGGTCTGTCATTTATAGTAGGAATGGGGAATACTCTGAGCCTGTGGGAATCAACAACAATAACAACAAAACACTACGTAGGTAAGATTGGATACTTACTTAATTACCTACTGTCATTGGACATGATGAAACGAACATGTATATGAAATAAACGCAATTCCAACTGCACATGTACTGGAATTCCTTGTAAGTGGGATAGTGTGTTGAATTTATATCTGGCCACCACCCCCGCCCCCTCCCCCAGATATTAACCCAGTACCACCGAGCAAGCTGGCTGCGCAACACAGACCGCACAGCCGTGAGCTTGATTTCGGGAGATGCTCGGTTTGAACGCCATCATCGTCAACCTTGAAGATGGCTGCCCATGGTTTGCCATCTTCACACAAGGCAAATACAAACGCTGTACCTTAATTAAGGCCACGGCCACTTCCTTCTCATCTCTAGGCCTTTCGTATCCTTTCGTTGCCGGATTCTAACCGAGTTAGTGCTATGATGAAAAGCTTACAATCAAAAAAGCTGGTCCTCATTTTTTGTATCGTCTTGTGAATCTCAGGGCTGTGTGCCTCTCCGTAAGTGGGAGTCTCGTTTCTAAATGTTTCGACTTTCTGGTATGAAATCGAATCCGCGTCCTTCCGAGCGAAAAAAGGCTCCCCTTTACCGCCTCAGATATACTGCCACTACTCAGGAATAGGATGATAATGTGCACCCTACTTTGTTTTCTTTTTAGTATTCGTTTCACGTCGCAGATAGATCTTACGGCGACGATGGGAAAGGGCCAGGGGTGCGAAGGAAGCGGCCGTGGCCTGAATTAAACTACAGCCCCAGTATTTGCCTGGTGTGAAAATGTGAAACCACGAAAAACCATCTTCAGGGCTGACGACAGTGGGGTTCTTTTTTGCTAGTGGCTTTACGTCGCACCGACACAGATAGGTCTTATGGCGACGATCGGATAGGAAAGGCCTAGGAGTTGGAAGGAAGTGGTCGTGGCCTTAATTAATGTACAGCCCCAGCATTTGCCTGGTGTGAAAATGGGACACCACGGAAAACCCTCTTCAGGGCTGCCGACAGTGGGATTCGAACCCACTATCTCCCGGATCAGTGGGGTTCGAACCCACTACCTCCCGAATACAAGCTCACAGCTGCCCGATCATAACAGCGCGTCCAACTCTCTCGGTCAGTCTACTGTTCTTTCGATTATGTGGTCTATTCAGCTTCTATGCCAATCACTCCAGTATACTTGGCATTATACTTCCACAAACGTACAAGAATGAAACTGAAGGCGTAATTGTTCATTTGACACCTGGTCAGAGATAAAAGAGAAATTCTGACCAAAATATCGAAATTTATAGACATAAAGACAAATTTTATACGTACACAGACAGAACACGCGTTATATCCATTCCCCGGAAATGTGTGATTTGGGCACAGTGGACCGTCGAAGTTCGGTAATGTTCCATATTTTGTCGAGAAACCTCTACCAATCCAACAAGAGCGTCATATCGTGCCAAAAATCGTGAAACAGGGTCGAATATTATCGACCTCCTATTTGATTACAGAGCTTACATCGGCGGTACAGACATTGACGTTGATAGAATGGGTGGTGAGGAAAGCGATAGCTAAAGCTAGATGATGATGATGATGATGATGATGATGATGATGATGATGACAAAGATGATGATTTTGATTATGATGCTTGTTGTTTAAAGGGGCTTAACATCTAGGCCATCAGTCCATAGCTAAATCAATGGCTTCGCAGCAAGAAGGAATTGCCGAGAATTTCAGGCAACGAATGTATATTTTTTTAAATAAAAAGTAATGCGGTTTGAACACAATATCAGCATTCACATAAATCTCCAAGCTGCCTCGTTCGCTTTCCCTTTGACTGAATTGGTCGTAATCTGAACAAAAACAACTCTAGAAGAAACTATGTCATTGCTGAAGGTTAGTATTAGTAATAGTGTTATGCTTAATCTTTACTAGCTTTAACGGAATTGTCAATACATGAGTCAAATTATTTACTCGCCTATTGAAAAGTCAGAATAGAAAACCCAAACGATTCTACAGTAATCCTTTACCCTGTGAAATTATTAATTACCATCAAAGGCCAATGTGAGGGTTGTAATTGTTTGAGATCCAATAAAGACCATCACTATCGAATTATAAATCATTCAATTCACATAGCTCGCACGTTATAGGTACTGTTGTATCATCTAAAATTCTCAGCCTATCTGCGATAAATTAAAATAGTGAAAAAATATGTTTTATATCCTAAAGTTGCATATGTTTCAAGCGGATACACAATTCAAGTTACTCGTTCAGCAGAAATATTCGTCTACTCATGCAACAGAGGAGATCCTATCTCATGTAAATATTCACCTCTGAAAGGAAGGGATATACTTGCACGAGATCTTAAATAATTTATTTTACACCAAACAAAATCCTAAAGAATCAAGTTTAAATTCCATTTTTGCATTATTTAGAATGTGCGTGCTAAGTTTCACATGTAAATGATTAATGCTGTATATTGCTACATTTATATCTTTCCTCGTTCGTGACCAGACATCAGAATGAAAACAAAAGTAACAAATAAACTTATTTCACTAGAAGTTAACGGCCTAGCATATACTCGATGTGGTCATTCACTTTCTGCTAAACGTTTCAAGAATTGTTTTCTCTTCAGCATACAAACCCACAAACTTACCCCATGATGAATACATGCATCTGAGACTAAATAATGTTATTAAATTTACCTCTCACTCACTACATTTGCAGATATTGTAGACGCTGAGGTGCGAGAATTTTGTTCCGTAGTGATTCTTTCATGTGCTGGTAAATCTACTGTCAGTCGGGCTGAGTGGTTCATAAAGTAGAAGCGCTGCCCTTTTGACTCCAAGTTCGTGGGTTTCATCCCGACTCAGTCCTGTCGTATTTGAGGGTGCTGAAATACACCAGCCTCATGTCGGTAGATTTACCGACAAGAAAAAGAAATACTGCGGAATAAATTTTGGGCTCCTTGACGTGGTTAGTGGGACGTTAAACCAAAAACCCCACGGCACTACAGCCCTTGAAGAGCCTTGGCCTATCAAGCGGCCGCTGCTCAGCCCAAATACTGCAGATTACGAGGTGTCGTGTGGTCAGCACGACGAATCCTCTCGGCCGTTATTCTTGGCTTTCTAGACCGGGGCCGCTATCTCACCGTCAGATAGCTCCACAATTCTAATCACGTAGGCTGAGTTGACCTCGAACCAGCCCTCAGGTCCAGGTAAAAATCCCTGACCTGGCCGGGAATCGAGCCCAGGGCCTCCGGTAAGAGGCAGGCACGCTACCCCTACACCGCGGGGTCGGCTAGGGACGTTAAACCAATAACATTATTATTTATTTCTTTCTTAATCTGTTTACCCTCCAGGGTTGGCTTTTTCCTCGGACTCAGCGAGGGATCCCACCTCTACCACCTCAAGGTCAGTGCCTTGGAGCGTGAGACTTTGGGTCGGATATACAACTGGGGAGGAAGACCAATACCTCGCCCAGGCAGCCTCACCTTCTATGTTGTACAGGGGCCTTGAGGGGATGGGAGTGGGGGTGGAAAGATTGGAAGGGATAGACAAGGAAGAGGGAAGGAAGCGGCCGAGGCCAAGTTAGGTACCATCCTGGTATTTGCCTGGAAGAAACCACAGAAAACCGCATCGAGGATGGCTGAGGTGGGAATCGAACCCCCTTTACTCAGTTGACCTCCCGAGGCCGAGTGGAGCTCGTTCCAGTCCTCGTACCACTTTTCAAATTTCGTGGCGGAGTCGGGAATCGAACCCGGGTCTCCGGGGGTGGCAGTTAATCACATTAACCACTACACCACAGAGGCGGGCTTTATTATTATTATTATTATTATTATTATTATTATTATTATTACTATTATTATAATTATAAAATCTACTGACATAAGGTTGGAATACTTGAGCACGTTCAAGTACCACCAGACTGAAAAAGAGACCTTGCCAATGTGTCCCCGACGATTTGGTCCATTTTCAATATGCATTCAGGCCATAGCGAGAACTTTAACTGGTTCAAATTGCAAGGTGCACTCCCACCCATTTCCAACTAAATGAACTTCGAATATCCCAAGAGGACTTCGCAAGAACAGTACAGGACGCATTCACACAAAGAATTCACAACGCAACGAACAAGCTCTCCAGTTCACGTAAGCGGAATTCTACAGAAATTAAGAATGAAGAATTTCTCGTTGCTTTCCTTACCAAGTCAGATAATGCTATTACATATATTACTCTGCTAAGGGAAACGTATACACCAACTGATCCTGTGAGTGACACTTTCACACTATTCATTATAACCATGATTTTACTACCATTGCTCAAACTACAGTCAATTTCATAGTGTCTAAGACAAGAATGACAATGATACAGATCCATGAACGAAGCCGATATCAGAAGATACAGTGCAGATGCAGATACAGCAAACACAACACTTCAGAGATGAGATGGATCTGGAATGAATATTTAAATACACATTTACAAAAGAATGAAGAGACGAGTTGAAGCTGAATCGAGAGAAGATCAGTACTGACTATACTTTTGATCTTACGTTAGAGAATGGAATTGAGAGCGAAAAGCCAACATATATAGCATTCCTACATCTAGAAAAGGTAACGTTGATTGGAACAAGCTATTTGAGATTCTAGTGATGATTGGGATCAAATACCGAAGCCTTGTTTACAATATGTACAATAAATCAGTCTGCAGTGATAAGAATCGATGATTATGAGCCTAAGGAGCAGTAATTCACAAAGGAGTGGGGCAAGGCTGCATTTTCCCCTCTCCTTATATGAAATCAACGAAGAATTCGGAAACACAGTCCAAAAGGAGGAAACAGGATGCAGTGGTTACATAGAAATGAAAATATCGGCACAGGATAGAATGCCATGGAGAACTGCATCAAATCAGTCTATGGAGTAATGACCCAAATAACAATAAAAACGAGATTTTTAAAATATGGCCAAGTCTTGCAGCTGTTCAAAGTATCTCGTAACAAGCCATGTCTTCTACTGTTTCTAATAAACCATGTCTTCTTCCTGGTCGTTATCCTAATTTATTGGGGTCGGCATGGTCGGCATATGATGCAAATTTAGCCCTGTTTTATGGCCGAATGCCCTTGATAATGCCTGTCTTTTGTGGAGAAATGTATTCACTATTGCGTGTTTCTGTGGTGGTTGGCTGTGTGATGTGTTGTTTATAGATGAAGAGAAGTGTACAAAGATGAACACGAAAACCCAATCCTTCAGCCAGAGGAATGAACCATATGGTGTTAAAATTTCCAGCTCACTCATGAATCGAACCCGGGGCTCTATGAATCGAAGACCAGAACGCTGAACATTCAGCCAAGGATCTGCACATGATAAGTCAAATATCTCATATATGGTCCCTTATTTCCTGCCTGTAAATTAGATTAATTTGACTAGATCATCATATGTTAAACTAATAAACCCGTATGTTTACAAATCTTTGAACAACAAAATGTAAAATTATCTCAGTGGTAAAGTCGATTAGTCGTTATACTTCTGTTCCCAAGATGACGGGTTCGATTCCTAATGAAGTTGATGACGTTTGAGGGTGTTTAAATGAGACAACTGTGTGTCCGTGGCTTTCGGGACGATAAAGAAAACATGCGAAACCATATTGCGATATCCTGGAATTTCTGCAAATCTATAGTACTTGAAATATTATTATTATTATTATTATTATTATTATTATTATTATTATTATTATTATTATTATTATTATTATTATTATTATTATTATTATTATTATTATTATTGTCCGACTCGTTGGCTGAATGGTCAGCGTCCTGGCCTTCGGTTCAGAGGGTCCCGGGTTCGATTCCCGGCCGGGTCGGGGATTTTAATCGCTTCTGATTAATTCTTCTGGCTCGGGGACTGGGTGTATATGTCCGTCCCAACACTCTCCTCATCATCTTCAGACAACATACTACACTACCAACCACCACAGAAACACGCAATAGTGCTTACATCCCTCCATAGAGGGTTGGCGTCAGGAAGGGCACCCGGCCGTAAAACAGGGCCAAATCCACATGTGCGACACAGTTCGCACCCGCGACCCCACAGGTGTGGGAAAAGTGGCAGGAAAAGAAGAAGAAAGAAGAAGATTATTATTATTATTGTTATTGTTATTGTACGGGGAACACCCTCCCCGGCCAGTTAAACTGCGCGTCTTCTATACTGCCATCTGTCTAAACAAACTTGTACTGGCGTACTAAAGGATACTTTGGTATTCAACTGTTAGATGTCTCTATCGTCGTTTTAATTGCTCCATCTAGCGGAACGAAATATTTATTTTTGCAGTTGGCAAACCTTAGGTTTTGAGGATTGTTTTATGTATCAAAGTTATTAACACTTCAGCTGGTTCCTTCTTCAATAGTAATCAACCTATCAGAAACTTGTAAATTTGTTCTCTAGCCAATTAAAATTGGAGGTGTTTGTAGGAATCCAGCCTATCAGTAAAGAGTTCTGGAAGCTTCCGCTCAAAAATACTATAAAAGCTGGGCGCTTTAGGGCCTATTGTCTGAATTGCTCCAGTGTGAGGAGGGTGTATTGACGTGAACCAGGAGGCAGGGGCGTGCGGTGGCGTTAGGAAGGCCCGGCAACTCAAGGTAATGGCAGAATTGTCATAGCTATGTGATAGCTCCTGCGGATAGTGTGAGGGGAAGGTTTCAACCTCTTTTATGTAAATTTCTAAATTTGGTTGTTTAAATGTAGAATTGTCGGCAAGTCTGAGAACTCTATCCTATTCCCTACTGGGAAATATGTAATGTTAGGGAACAACGAGTGGTTACCCTCTGTCGGCTCCCATTCAACTTGGCATGGGGTGACTACAGTTTTCAAAACCTCTAAATTTCTTTAGTCATGTTTGGCTTTAATATTTCTTACTTAGTCACCCCGGTGTAGAATAGGTTTAGCCTCTGTATCATTGGGCCATTAGCCCACTTAGAGTTTTAACTAACTGTTAAGCAACTGTTTCGCCTCCTAGCCTTTCGTTTATGGCCAGTCATGTTCAACCTTTTCTTTTTACACTAAGGCCACTTAGTATGGGAAATTGTACCCCTGCAAATTTAGTGATGTATGTAGAGTATTATTTTTTTTGGGGGGGGGGCGTTAGTTCCCTTTCGGGAACAGTGAAACATATAACAGTTGAGCAATAGATAAACCCACATCGGGGCAACGGCGTGTAAATACTTTAATGAAGGACAATCGATAGGTTGTAAGTGCGCCATGAGAAAACTGATGCCTCTTTGAGGCTGGACTATGGTATAGTTGGAGCGCAGACTCCTATGAAGTGTATTTTCCTGGAGCTTTTGTAGCTCTTATAAAATTTTATACCTCGCAAGAGCACTAACGCACTTTTCTATATACATCAACCAAACTATTAACAATTGTAAAATTTGTACCTGATTTTCGGACTTTTAAGTCCCTGCTATTGCTAGAGCTGACGAGCTCATTACTATTGTTGTTATTAATTCAGATTTACTATTTATCTATTTTTAAAATTAGAAAAAAAAGGAAAGAAATAAAATTTCACAGTCGATTGGAGCCCTGCAAACGAAGCAGACGTGTGTGCGGAGTGCTGAGTGTTGTGGCGTAAGCATAATGGGAATAAGCATAGAACTCTACCGAGCGGTCATCGGCCGATGGAACAATCGAATAAAATATCAGGTATGTGGTTTAAAATGTGATATAAAATACTCTGAAATCGTGCTGGCAGCGTTAGTGATTGCTGCATTATTAGTAATTGGAGGAGTGGAAAGCAACCCTGGGCCACTGAATTGGGAAGATATAGCTAAGGTCAAGGAGGTGATAAAAGAGGGCAGCCAAACAGACACAACGAGGGAGCTCATTATGGCACAGAATAAAGATATTCAGGACATGAAAGACAGCCTTCGGGGTGATATGGCAGGTATAAAAGAATCTCTAGATAAATACCAGGAAGAAATGGAAATTGCTAAGGAACACCGACTGGTATTGGAGCAGCGCACACGGGAGCTGGAGATGCAGGTCCGGAGATCAGTGCTTGCCCAACGTAGCAGATGTCTGGTCATACATGGGATTAAGGACAATAGAAGCGAGGACAAACTGGCGTTACTAGATGCTGTGTTGGAAGTGTTCACACAAGGAGTGAAAGTAAATTGCACGGAATCCGATGTGGACGACGTGCAGAGAATAGGAAGGATCCAAGGGAACAGACCGATTAAAGTACAATTGGTATCTGGAATGAAAACCCACCAAATTCTCCGGAATGCCAGGAATTTAAAAGGGACGGAAGTCTGGATCCAGAGAGACCTGGGAATTGAAGAAAGGAAAGAGATGAAAATCCTACGATTCCACTTGGGGAGAGCAAGAAGGGAGGGCCTTACAGCGTTTATTAGAGGCAAGAGACTATTCATCACAGGCGATGGTTGGAGAAAGAACTACACGCCATCCCAGCTGGAAGCCCTGGCGCGAGGAGGAAGTGCGGTACCGGCGCAACACGGAAGAAAGAATGATGACGTGCAGGAAACAGGAGCAGAGCTCGTGTCGCCAAAGTTGCTGACACCTACTGACAGTGAGGGCGTTGCCACTACTACTGAGAGACGACCTGTAAGTAAATGTTTTACACCTGATGAGGAACCGGGTAATAGCTCGTGTACTACTCCGGTAGCTGAAAAAAGCAGCTGCAGGACAGAGGACGATAAGAAAAAGAAGCAGGGACAGAGCTTGAAGGACTTATGGGCTAAGAAGGGAGTGTTCTCAGATGGAAAAGGTAATAAACGGGAAGGAAAGAAGTTAGGGGAAATTTATAGTTCTCCTCATGGAAGTATAGTACAAATTGATAAAACAATAAACACACGTAGTAAAACAGGTAGTGTCTCAGATAATAGGAAAGTGAAATAACTAGCATTGAAAATTGGTTTTGTAAATATAGAAGGCATATTAAGTAAACTGGGGAATGATGGAGTGTCTGAGCTTGTGGAAAATTTTGAGATATTTGCTTTTTTAGAAACATGGATGCCGGAAGGAAAGATTTTAACATGGAAGGGCTATGTTACGAGAAGTGTAATAAAAAGAAAACGAGGGACTCGAGGGAGAATTCCGGGAGGAATAACACTTCTGATAAAGGAAGAGTTTAGTAGTCAGATAGAAGAATTGCCTAACGATATGCAAGATGTAATTTGGATCAAACTTAAACTGGAAGGGAGTAAACAGAGAGACATATGCTTAGCCTTTATATATAACCATCCGATGGGGTCACCATATACCAATGTGAACTTTTTTGAGGATTTTATAGAGGAGATTAACCTAATGAGAGGTAAATATGAAGAAGCAGGAATCATTATGTTGGGGGATTGGAACGCACGAATTGGAGAGTCAATTCCCGCATATAGTAAAGAAGGAATAGAGCCAATGAGAGGTAGCAGAAACAGTCGGGATAAGGAACGTAATGTATATGGGGATAAACTACTAGAACTATGTACCGCAGAGAATTTATATATTCTAAATGGATGGTGGCGGGGAGATGAAACGGGAAAGCTAACATATATTACAGCGCAGGGAGGTAGTGTAATTGATTTGGTTGTGTGTACGGGAGATATTTTAGAGATGGTAAAGGAAATAGAGATATTAGAATGGGCCGAATCACATCATTCCCCGGTATCTGTTACCCTAGAAGTGTATGAGAAAGAACAGGAGGAACATAACACTGTAACAGAAAAGGATAATATTAGGATAATTAATAAATACAAGTGGTGCGAGAATACCCCAAAAAGAGTAGAGTCATATTTAAAGGGAGAAGAATTCCAGATAATTAAGAGTGGAATAGAGGTTGCGTTACTGAGTAGTAAGGTGGACTTAGCGGTAGAACTGGTAGAGAAACCCTTTAAAACTATAGCTCATGTGAAAAGGAAACAGAATAATAATAATAAAGATAAAAGGAAAGGATGGCACAATGATGTGTGTAAAACAAAGAAAATGGAGGTGATTAGAGCCCTAAAGGCATATATAAAAGAGGGGGAGCCTAAGGTTCGGGCACACTATTGTAAACTAAGAAAAGAATATAAAGTGTTGTTAGTAGAGCAAAAGAGGATATGGCAACAGGAGGAGGCAAAATTAATAAACATAGACTGTAAGAATAATCAAAGTGATAAGGTATGGAATAGAATTAACAAAATAAGTAGAGGTGAGAGAGGATATGCCAATGTTAAAATTGAGAATGGAGTCTGGATTGATTATTTTAATAAATTGCTAGGAGGACAGGATACTTGGATAAATAATAGAACATGTATGGATATCTCGAGGGGCTTGGAGATTTGTATCCCCTGCTTAGATGAAGAAATAACAGAATGTGAGGTTTTAGAAATGATTAGAAAGGTCAAATGTAGGAAAGCGGGGGGCTTCAGTGGTATAACTAATGAATTTTGGAAAGAAGCAGTAAAAAGTCAACAAATGCTGGAAATATTAGTAAAATTGTTCAATAGGATATTTGATTCTTTGGAGTTTCCTAAGGCATGGCAGACAGGTATAATATGTCCAATTTACAAGAAGCGTGGGGAGAGAAGTAATCCAAACAACTACAGAGGTATAACACTATTGGACTCCCTAAGTAAATTATATACAGGAATTCTGGCAAATAGACTGATGAAATGGGCGGAAGAATTCTCCATCCTCTCGAAATATCAAAGTGGTTTCAGAAAACGCAGAAGAACAATAGATAACATCATGATTGTAAAAACAATAATAGATAAGTATATAAAACCGAAAGCAGGAAAATTATATATATCGGCTATAGATTTTGAAAAGGCCTTTGACACAGTCAGCAGGGGTGCATTGTTCGCAAAATTACGCCTATTAGGGGTATCTAGTAAGATGGTACAAGCATTGGAGGCAGTTTACCGAAGGGTGCAATGCAGTATTAGGGTAGATGATGGGGTAGCATGTGGTCAAATAGATTCTTTATTGGGTTTGAAACAAGGATGTAAGCTATCTCCTATTTTATTTCTGTTATTTATAAACGATATATTAATTGGACATGGAGGTGATAACTGGATGAGTCCAGTTTTAGTAAATCAAGAAATACCAGGCCTAATTTTCGCGGACGATGTCCTGCTGATGACGTTAACGGCCGGAGGCATGCAAAAGAGCATTAATGCTGTGACAGAGTTTGCTAAAACGTGGTCATTAAAAATTAACATTTCCAAGACGAAAGTTCTGATCTGTAAGAAAGGCTGTAAACGAGCGAAGAATGAACAATGGACGATTGATGGTTGTCAAGTGGAGGTCACAAATAGATTAGAGTACCTGGGAATATATATAGCAAACAATGGGAAGTGGATCCATCAAGTAAAACAAGCCAAATGGAAAGGTCTTGCAGCATTATCAGTAATTAGAATTCTTGAAAATAAATTCCCAAATATAGACTATAAGATTCAGAGAAATGTCCTGCAAGCCGTAGTTAAAAATCGAATGCTTTATGGAGCTGAGCTATGGGGTGTAGAGAAAGAGTGTGAGATGCTGAATCAGGTTATAGGTAAGTTCTGTAAAACTGTAATGGGGTTACCAAATTGTACAGCAAATTGTGGAGTAAGATTAATATGTGAAGAAAATATCCAAGTAGATGTTCTTAAGAGAGTTCTGAAATATCTGTTGAGATTGAAAGGAAGAGAGGGTGGCGAGCTTCTGCAGATCGCATATCAACATCAGAGAGATAATATCCAGGGAGAGTATCGGTTAACGAAAATCAGAAGTATATTAGATAGGTTGGGATATGGAAGTTATTGGGAGAGGTTGGAAAGATCAACGAATAAACTAATCATTAGACGACTCAGAGATATTCAAAGACAGTGGTTGGTATCCGAGTGTAGAAGCAAGGCGACCCTCTCAGAGTTTATTAGGATAAGGCAGGATATGAACATAAATATTGTGAGTGTAAATAGAAGAGAAATCAGGGGTTTGATATGGTGGTTAATGGGAATTTACAAGAATAGGGGATGGATTAAAGTGAAAGATGCAACAAGGTGCCTTCTCTGTGGTGAAAACAGAGAAGAAGTTCACATGTTGAAATCATGTAAAGAAACCATAGCGGTGAGAAGGAAATTTTTGAATAACAAGGAAGAATATATGATAAATGAGGATGAGAATGGCTATAGGATTATTAAGATGATAGGCAAAGAATGGTATAAACCTGGTAATCTCAGTAAACTGTTAATTGTAATTAGAAATTCATGTAGAAGAGTGTTGAAAGAGCCTACAATGAGGGTAGGTCATATTACGGATGGATGATTGTGTTGCGAACCGATTAGTTAAGAAATTGCCAATAGGGCTATGTAAAAAAGGAATATTAGTATATGTAGCACTGTAAAGTCGATATGTTAGTAAGCCATAACGTAATTAACTGTCAAACTGTTTGTAATTAGACAGGGCCCAATGGATATAATGTTTCATCCTCAGCTGCTGGCGATCCGTGGCTGAAGGTTGATAACATTCACTCATTCATTCACTACTCATTCCACATATATTATTCATTCAATCATTTATTTAATTCATAACAAGGGCTCTCTCCCCAGTTACTGGTTATCCGTACTGGGAGGGATGAGTATTTTTTCCTAACATGCATGCATGAATATCCATATACCCATTCATAAATCCATCCAAACGTGTTTTCTCAATACAGTTACGGAATTGGCAATTAATTAATTCATTCATTTATTCATACACTCATGTAGATAATCGTAGGCGTGGCCCTTGCATGTGGAATGGCGATCCGCCTGTGCAAAGGGCACTATTTTAGATAGGGAATCATAGCCAATTCATTCATTAATTCATACACTTATGTAAGGCTATAACCGAAGTAGGACGGGATAGGACGGGCCTATCCCAATCGAATATGTAGATTGATCTAAATGCAACAGAGAAAGAAGAATAGGGAGGGGGCACATGGGGTGCGGGATATCCGCTTACGTGTGCCTCGCAGAA
Organism: Anabrus simplex; assembly: GCF_040414725.1. Taxonomy (NCBI): domain Eukaryota; kingdom Metazoa; phylum Arthropoda; class Insecta; order Orthoptera; family Tettigoniidae; genus Anabrus; species Anabrus simplex. The sequence goes on along the minus strand of NC_090267.1, from coordinate 322,004,790 downwards.
ATTAGGGAATGGTGAGAAATTAGTGTTTGACAGCTATTAGATCAGGTGGAGTCTTCCGTTTGGGCCTCAAGGGAAAGGGCCGGACGTGTTATCCTTGGGAAGGTGGCTCCTTTTTCTCACCAGGGGTGGATAACACGACCGGGCAGTAGTCATGCATAATCCCGTCCATGCATTTATCCTACCAACCGAATGCTCTCTCCTCAGTTGGTGGCTATCCGTGACTGCGAGGGAAGTGTTCATTCATTTATTCATGCATGCATGACAATATTATTCGGTCATGGAATCATTCAGAAAAAAACCTCATTCATGCATTTATGTACACCTATGTATAGTCTGTGAAAATGGAGGAGAACTCTGTACAGACTTATGATAAATAAATAAATAAATAAAATTTCAAAATTGGTTGTGTTAAGTTCCGCTCGAGTTAATTTTTTGTCCACCCATTCACCGCAGGCGCTTCTTATCACTCTGCAATCCACGAAAACTCCACAAAATTATTATTATTATTATTATTATTATTATTATTATTATTGATAATATATTACAGCCAGACCCATAGTGAAAAAGCTGAATGCCTGCCTCTCACTCAACTGTCCTACATTCAATTCACGGCCAATTCGAGGATTTTAATTTTAGACAGTATCGGGACGTGGTTCACTCATTCTCGTAAGACAAATCGATAAGCTATCTGATACGAGAGGCAGTGGGCCGGGTCTAAAATTCCAAGCAATATGGTTGAAGATGTGTCTGCAGGTTTTCAGGCTGCGAAGTTGACGTGTTGGCAAGTAAGATCTAATAAACCGTTGTGTCACCGGCGGAGAGGAGGGGAGGTGATGATAAAATATACCTATCTGGGTAAAAGTTTTTTCTACCTATTTTATTACAAGTGTGAAAACCTAGACCCATTTGCACGTATGAGGTCGTTATAACAGTATCAAAATGTGACGTGAATTATTGAATAATAACACAGGTTTATGTCTAAACGTAGGAGAAATATAAATATCATGAAGCACAGTTGTATACAATTCAGTAAGAATTAAAAAGTGTAGTAGTAGCAGTAGTAAGATTTAATAAAAAATAAATCATCCGTCCTCCGGTGAGGGTAACCATAAAGGTTCGGAATACATAACCTACAGTATATAATTACAACAATGATTTTTTTTCTGGAAAATTCATCGTACGGAGATTGCGATTTCAAGTATAAAACCTAACCTGGCACTACAGCCCTTGAAGGGCCTTGGCCTACCAAGCAACCGTTGCTCAACCCGAAGGCCTGAAGATTACGAGGTGTCATGTGGTCAGCACGACGAATCCTCTCGGCCGTTATTCTTGGCTATCTAGACCGGGGCCGATATCTCACCGTCAGATAGCTCCTCAATTCTAAACACGTACGCTGAGTGGACCTCGAGCCAGCCTTCAGATCTAGGTAAAAATTCCTGAAATGGCCGGGAATCGAACCGGCCTCCGGAAAAGAGACAGGCACGCTACCCCTACACCACGGGACCGGCTTTAAGTATAAATGCAACTGTATAATTTGAAGAGAATATCTTATGATCTGTAATAAGATTTTCCCTGTCATAAAAATAAATTTTTAAATTTTGTAGGATATTGACTGTTCTTCGGTCGGGTACCTCTGGATCCAAACAGAAGACCTCTGATAATACACTGACCAAGAGGTTATTTTTTGTTGTTTCCTTTTTTTTCTTTATGCTTTACGTCGCACCGACACAGATAGTTCTTATGGCGACGATGGGATAGGGAAGGCCTAGGACTGGAAAGGAAGCAGCCGTGGCCTTAATTAAGGTACAACCCCAGTATTTGCCTGGTGTGAAAATGGGGAAACCACCGAAAACCATCTTCAAGGCTGCCGACCGTGGGATTCGAACCCACTATCTCCCGGATGAAAGCTCACAGCTGCGTGACCCTAACCCTATGGCCAACTCTCCCGGTCTGACCAAGAGGAATATTATATTTGGCTGATAGCTGTGACAGACATGACGTAAAAATTGCTTGTTTTCCCATATTAACATCCTGCGCCTGTTGCAAGTTCCTCTCGAAGCGAATGGTAGGAGCTAACACCATCGCTTTATTCTCTTTCTTACTTATGGCTATGATGTCCACTCTTCTCGTTGAGTCGCCGGTAGAGACGCAGTGAACTTCGTGCTGTGCACCACCCATCCACGCTGCCTCAGGCCTTGAGCAATTGATGTCCTTACTCGATGGTGACGATTGTTGCGCAGTAATTCGGTGTTCGTGCAGAACCCCAGCACATGTCCAAGCGTTTCGGTCTCGTTGCAACCGTTTTGGTGGCAACGGGTTGAGCTAAAAGTTCTGCCGGGAACCGATCTTACTGCGGTCAGGTTGCACGATATTTTTATAGTATTGATGTATTCGGATGACTTGCGAGATATCCAGGAGTTTGCTTTCGGGTGCTTGGCGTACAAAACCATTCCTCTCCCCTTATGAGGCAATTGACACCATAACTGGAACGATCGATCTCTCGCAACTTTCTTCCATTTGTGTTGGAGGGAAGACTTCCTTTATCGATGTTCAGTTTATGGAGCGCCGTGTTCTGCTCATAGGAAAAGTTTCGTACATGATGCACCTGCACGTCCTTAATTGGAAGTAAGCGACTGCTCTAGTACATTATAGTGCTGAATATTAGCCTCCCATTTGGCGCAGAGTAGTCCCATACCTTCTTTGGAGTTTGGTGTATAATCAGTTAGCGTCATTATTTCTTGAACCGAACTTCTTACAATTTTGTCCAGATCTTTAAGAAAAGTGCTGGATATTTGAGTTCGAGGTGCGCGCTGCAGTGGTATATATCAATCCTGGCCAAATAAATTCATTGATAATTTTAACTTTCACCGGGCGAGTTGGCCGTGCGGTTAGGAGCGCGCAGCTGTGAGCTTGCATCCGGGAGATAGTGGGTTCGAATCCTACTGTCGGCAGACCTGAAGATGGTTTTCTGTGGTTTCCCATTTTCACACCAGGCAACTGCTAGGACTGTACCTTAATTAAGGCCACGGCCGCTTCCGTCCAACTCCTAGGCCTTTCCTATCCCATCGTCGCCATAAGACCTCTCTGTATCGGTGCGACGTAAAGCCACTAGCAAAAATTTTTTTTAACTTTCTGTTCCGGTTTTAAAAGTGTAGTGTTAATGAAATGGCTTATATCAGAATTTAGGTTATTAATTATTTTAGATCTGTCAAGAGATATTTCGTTATTGAAATCAAATCTTAGATACTTGATTCGTTCATTACTTGATGTTACTTATAGTATTACTGATCCTTGAATAGCGGTGACTTTCCCAGGAATAAATTTTCCTCTTTTTTAGGATAATAGATTTACTTTTTTGTGAGTTAATATTTAGACCTATTCCTGTGAAGCTGGTTATAACTAAATTCAGTAAAATTATTGCATCTTGTTCGGTTCTGCTGATTATTGTTATATCATCAGCGAATGCGAAAGCAGGCAATGGTGGGATTTGTTCGGATAAAATGTATTCGTACTTATCGCTACGTCATGGTCAGTAAGAACATATAATATTTTATTAACTGCCAAATTGAAAAGGAGTGGTGAAGTAGGGGAACCTTCTGCTATTCCCCATTTAATTTCTATAGGTTTGGATTTCTTATAATCTGCTTCTACTTCAACACTGTTCTGCAGAAGGAAAGCTATGGTAAGTTTACGTAAATTGTCTGGAATGACAGACTTCTGAAGAGCCCGTCTGATGGGCTGATGCCCAATAAACGCTCTCGATATGTCGAGAGAAATGACGCAATAATCCTTCCGGTAATCCTTGAAGGCAACCATTGACAACAGAGACGTTAATATGGTTTCGAGGTATTGTATAAAACTGTCTTGATATGGTTGTGCACATAGCTGAGCATTTAACACACGTTCTATGGTTCTCCTGACCACAGAGTATATGGTAAAGTGGCTTATGGTTTCTAGTACCGGGAATGTCCGAGGACATGTTCGGCGTGCCAGGTGATTTGACTCCCCTAGGCGACCTATGCGTCGTGATGATGATGAAATGATGATGAAGACGACACATATACCCAGCCCCCGTGCCAGCGAAATTAACCTAATGATGGTTAAAATTTCCGACCCTGCCGAGAATCGAACCCGTGGCCCCAGTAACGAAAGGCCAGCACGCTAACCATTTAGCCATGTAGCCGGACAGAATATATGGTAATAGGTCTCCAGTACGTGATGTCGTTTTTTTTCTTCCCCCCCCCCCCCCCCTTTGTGTATGAATATCGTTCGTTCCATTTCAAGCTGTGAAGACACATAAGAGAACTGTAGCATTGCTGTAAAGAGCAACGTGAGAAGTCTAGTAGCTTAAGATGTCTTAACACACGATCTGTTATACGATCGGGGCAAGGTGACGTGTCAACTTTTATGCCGTGAAGCGCCTCATGTAGGTCATTTTCACTAATGGCAGTATCAACAGGTAAGTCAGTATTTATTTCTGTATCTGGGAGAGGGGTGTGTTTGTTTTCGACATCCAATGTATTTTCAAAATGTTCTGTTACTCTTGGCATTGGAATTTTGCTAGGTTGACGCTTGTTCATCATCATCATCATCATCTGTTTACCCTCCAGGGTCGGCTTTTCCCTCGGACACAGCGAGGGATCCCACCTCTACCGCCTCAAGGGCAGTGTCCTGGAGCTTCAGACTCTTGGTCGGGGATACAACTGGGGAGAATGACCAGTACCTCGCCCAGGCGGCCCCACCTGCTATGCTGAACAGGGGCCTTGTGGAGGGATGGGTAGATTGGAAGGGATAGGCAAGGAAGAGGGAAGGAAGCGGCCGTGGCCTTATGTTAGGTACCATCCCGGCATTCGCCTGGAGGAGAAGTGGGAAACCACGGAAAACCACTTCGAGGATGGCTGAGGTGGGAATCGAACCCACCTCTACTCAGTTGACCTCCCGAGGCTGAGTGGACCCCGTTCCAGCCCTCATACCACTTTTCAGATTTCGTGGCAGAGCCGGGAATCGAACCCGGGCCTCCGGGGGTGGCAGCTAATCACGCTAACCACTACACCACAGAGGCGGACGCTTGTTCATTCTTCCATTATTTTACAGGCAACTTTTCGTCTTTGGTTATAAAACTGGCATTTTTCTCGTTGTCTCTTAGACCTTATTTTTGGATTATTAGATGAAGATTACTTTGCAGTTTCAAGTTTTAAAATATCTGACTGCAGGATGTTGAGGATCAGGCAATTCAGTTACTTGATCGGTGAAAAGTTGTAAAATGTTAGAAGCGGGGGATTCTATATGATCAACATTCCCAGCCTGCCTAATACTAGAGATTTTGTTTTGCCACTGCTGCATTACAATAGCATTTTAGTTTGGGATATCTTCGACTACTGGATTACTCTGTATTGGTTCTATACGTCCGTCATCCTTTCTATTCTCAGCGGTTTGGATTATGGAATTAGAATTACATTACATTACAAGGGGCTGTGTTGTTGACGGGATATTGCATAGATATTTTATTACTACTGCTTTCAGGGTGAGCTTTACCAACGTGAATGTTAACACCTACAGATGATTTACATAACTTGGCACATTCTAGGTCAGACTGTGCATCAGTAGTATTGGACATTCTTTATCAAGTCTATAGCCGACGATGAAATGAAGATTTATATCCAGATGTAGCCCCACTATTTGATTTAGAATGGTCGTACTTGTATTCAGATCTGTTTATTTTTTTTATTATTTTTTTTACAATTGGCTTTATGCCGCACCGACACAGATAGGTCCTATGGCGACGGTGGTATAGGAAAGGGCTAGGAGTAGGAGAGAAGCGGCCGTGGCCTTAATTAAGGTACAGACCCGGAATTTGCCTGGTGTGAAAATGGGAAACCACGGAAAACCATCTTCAGGACTGGCGACAGTGTGGTTCGAAACGACAATCTTCCTAATACTGGATACTGGCCGCACTTCAGCAAGTGCAGCTATCGAGCTCAGTGTTTATAACTTTAGTGCTGGAGTGATGATATGGTTATGAACGTAAAATGAAACAATCCAATAAAAACTCATTAAATTATCAAAACAGATATGACCTAATACTTATAATGATGAAATTGGAACGTTATAATTCATCAATAAATTCAATTCAGATCAAAACCTACTACCGAGTTTAAATTTCATTTATAGCTTTATATATTAATATACGGTATTCCTAATCTTCTTCTCTCTCTTAATCTGCTTACCCTCCAGGGTTGGTTCTTCCCTCGGACGCAACGAGGGATCCTACCTCTACCGCCTCAAGGGCAGTGTGCTGGAGAGTGAGACATTCAGTCGGGGGATACAACTGGGGAGGTTGACCAATACCTCGCGGAGGCGGCCTCACCTGCTATGCTGAACAGGCGCCTTGGTGGGGGATGGGTATATTGGAATGGATAGACAAGGAAGAGGGAAAGAAGCGGCCGCGGCCTTAAGTTAGGTACCATCCCGGCATTTGCTTGGAGGAGAAGTGGGAAACCACGGAAAACCACTTCCAGGATGGCTGAGGTGTGAATCGAACCCACCTCTACTCAGTTGACCTCCCGAGGCTGAGTGGACCCCGCTCCAGCCCTCGTACCACTTTTCAAATTTCGTGGCAGAACCGGGAATCGAACCCAGGCCTCCGGGGGTGGCAGCTAATCACACTAACCACTACACTACAGAGGCGGAGATATTCCTAATCTTCCTTTCTTTATCAATCTGTTTATCGTCCAGGGTTGGCTTTTCCCTCGGACTGAGCGAGGGATCCCACCTCTACCGCCTCAAGGGCGGTGTCCTGGAGCTTCAGACATCGGGTCGGGGGATACAACTGGGAAGAATGACCAGTACCTCGCCCAGGCGGCCTCTCCTGCTATACTGAACAGGGGCCTTAGTGGGGATGGGAAGATTGGAAGTGATAGACAAGGAAGAGGGAAGAAAGCGGCCGTGGCCATCCCATACCATCCCGGTATTGGCTGTAGGAGAAGTGGGAAACCACGGAAAACCTCTTCCAGGATGGGTGAGGAGGGAATCGAACCCGGGCCTCCGGGGGTGGCAGCTAATCACACTAACCACTACACCACAGAGGCGGACATATTCCTAATCTACAAATTAAATTTATATTTTGTCTATTCATTATCAAATTGGTAATTTTATTTGACTGAAAACCCTCCAACGGCATACATACGCTGCCAGCTCAATTTCTGTCTGTCTTTCTGTTTTCCTCAGGTGTCCTGACTTGAACAAACAGTACCCGGTGTGAAGGTAGTGGAAGTTGGCAACCATGTTGTTCATATTCCGTGTTTGACTTCTTCTGATGTTGGATTGTGTCTGTAATAACTGTTCGTGTTCCTTCCAATGAATCGCACAATAATCTAAAATTAACGTGGTTTTCTTTTTGTGCCAAAATGTCGGTTCAAACCCAGCAAACACACAGCGCTGGTGATAGCAGAATATGAGCGGACATTCATTGTTGTTAAATCACCATCACATCAAGCAAGAAGAAATGTTTAAACAAATGATTTGAGGAAACACGAACTATTAGAATGGAAGGAAATACACATCTCATGAGTCAGTGTTGAGTCTGTAATCCACTGAAATCCGAAAAAATGAAGTCTCTCCAACTGGAGATTAATCATTTAACTTTAAAACACGGTTCTACTATCTAAATCTGAGGTCATATCGATCAAAGTTATTGCAAGAACTACATGAAAATGATCCGGACCGTCGCACAGTGCAATTTTTCCGATCTAACTGGACAAGGATAATGTTTTGACTTCTCGACTTGAGCTGACATGTGTTCAGACTTATGTTTTTGACTGTACAAGTAATATTGGGATGCATGACTTGTAAGTCTTAGCCAGAGCTATTTGGTATGCATAGATAGCGTAAACGAACCCCAACTGCTTCGCTCACTAGCTGTCGTTCTTCAGTGGCAGTGAAGGTGGCCTTGTTAACAGACCTGCAAGTGATACTAAAGGAGCGATATTTGTATTTCAAAGGTATGGAAATAAATAACAGTTATGTAGTTTTGCTTGGGGTGAAAATCAATGTTTCCGACAGTAGTTTGATCCCCCGTAAGGAATACATTTTAAGATATAAACATAATATTCTTTTCGTAAACTTACATTCAAATAGAGTGATAAAAATGACTTCATTTGGCCCTATTAAAACCATATATATGACTGAATCCGAGAACTTATAAACTTTTTAAATTTGCATTCATTTTTGTGATTATTGGCGCTGATAAGAGAAATCAATTTATTTCAGTGGCGCCTCGTAGGCTACCCAGGCGACATCTTTTTCAAGTATGGTACCGGAGCAGCGCGGAGTCAAGGAATTTTTTATTTTTTTGCTAGTTGCTTTACGTCGCACCGACACACATAGGTCTTATGGCGACGAGGGACAGGAAAGGACTAGCATTTGCCCGGTGTGAAAATGGGAAACCACGGAAAACCATTTTCAGGTCTGCCGACAGTGGGGTTCGAACCGGAAAGATTTTTAGATACAAAGCACTTCATTTAAGAATACAAAGTATTTTAGGTGATAGCTAGCATCAAATTAAAGAAACGGTTATGGTGTCTTCGGGAAAAGTTTCCTCTGGTTCCCAAAATGTCACAGGCACCATGACAGATTCTTAGAAAGTAAATCTGAATGGCTGAGTGTAAATGTAATTTTTCCGGAATAAATACCCAACTTACAGGCTACACCTTCAAAGGTAATTGTGAGTGGGACAATCAGGGATAGAATAAGACGTATAGGAAATTATTTAGTGATAACAGAGCTAAAAGTAATAGCAGGAAGGTGTAATCAATGCTACAAAAAACCAGCGAGGATGAAATGTCTTTCGCTGCACAGTAATTGCTTCTGACAATAGATAACACAACTCTCTTGAGTTTTGAATTTTGTAATAAGTTGGATAAATATTGCAGTTTCTAGTTTTGGCCTGAGATTGAACAATTATACACTGATGTATAGTCAGTCTGGCATCGAGGCAAAATGCCAGTGCCTCTTCATCGCTACTCTGGACAGTATTTGGTGAATAAGTTGATTCCCTCAATTTCTTAATTGTGTGGCTCTCTGTGGAAACACTGCTGAATTTAAAATTATCTGTATCATCCCTCCTTCCTGTAGCTCGTAGGTTAAATTCCGCAGTGAAAGAAATTTCATCCGCACTGCTGTTTTGTAGCAATAAATGAACCTTCTTTCTCATTCTTTCAGTACTGCTGCCACTATAAAATTTCCTAGGACGTCTTCTTCTACCCCCGCTGGACCCATGTATAACCCTCCTTTAAAGTGTAGCCTTAAAGTTGCGTAATTCTTCTGGAAAAATTAAATTTCCACTCAGCCATTCAGAAGTCCTTTCTAATAATCTGTCATAGTGCCTATGATTTTTTGGCTACCGGAGGAAAACTTTCCCCGAAAACCTCCTAACTCTTTCTTTAAGTTTCTGCTCCAGATCACCTGTAATACTTGAACCAGCGCTGTTCCGGTAAAATACTTGAAAAACATGCCACCTGGATAGCCTATACGGCGCCAATGACCACACGACACCTCACAATCTGTTGGACTTTGGGCTGAGCAGCAATCGCTTGGTAGGCCAAGGTCCTTCGGAGCTGTTGCGCCATGGGGTTTAGGAATTAGCGCAAATAGTCGTAAAAATTAATGCATATTTCTAAAGTTTCGAAGCTCACGGATATAGTCATATATGATTTTAATAATGTCGAAAGGAGTCATTTTTATAACTCAATTTGAATTTAACGCTACGAAAAATAATCATACGTTTATATCTGAAAAGGTAGTCTTCTTTAGGGGAGTCAAACTATCGTCGGAAACATTAATTTTCATCTCATGTCAAACTACATACCTGCATTATTTATTTCCATGCCTACCGAGCTCGATAGCTGCAGTCGCTTAAGTGCGGCCAGTATCCAGTATTCGGGAGATAGTAGATTCGAACCCCACTGTCGGCATCCCTGAAAATGGTTTTCCGTGGTTTCCCATTTTCACACCAGGCAAATGCTGGGGCTGTACCTTAATTAAGGCCACGGCCGCTTCCTTCCCACTCCTAGCCCTTTCCTGTCCCATCGTCGCCGTAACACCTATCTGTGTCGGTGCGACATAAAACAACTAGCAAAAAAAAAATATTTCCATGCCACCGGGCGAGTTGGCCGTGCTCGTAGAGGCGCTCGGCCGTGAGCTTGCATCCTGGAGATAGTAGGTTCGAATCCCACTGTCGGCAGCCCTGAAGATGGTTTTCCGTGGTTTCCCATTTTCACACCAGGCAAATGCTGGGGCTGTACCTTAAATAAGGTCACGGCCGCTTCCTTCCAACTCCTAGGCCTTTCCTATTCCATCGTCGCCATAAGACCTAGGTTATCGGTGTCGGTGCGACGTAAAGCCACTAGAAAAAAAAACAGATTTCCATGCCTTTCACATACAAAGATCACTCATTTAGTATCACTTGTAGGTCTGTTGACAAGGCCAACTTCACTGCGTCTGAAGAAGAACAGCGAGCGAGTGAAGAAGTTGGGGTTTGTTTATGCTATTTAAGAGGGACCTACACTTTTGAACATAGAAAAATGGGATGTATTAAACTTTTTTTCCGGTGCAATGGAAATGAATACTAACAGGAAACTTAACATGACAAGCACATTATTCTTTAATAATATTCCTACATATTTAGAAATCATATTAACCAATGCCATTATATATAATTAATCATTCAAAATGTCGGTGTAAAATGGCCACTATTTTGCCCTTTCTCGGATAATTTCCAAACACATGATTATTTTTCATTATAATTAGTAATGTTATAGCTACAAGCTGTACTAGAATAAGTGAAGTCCATCAAGTACAACTATTTCTTTTCATGAAGTTATTTTTAAGTAGTCAATATTTTCACTTGAATTTTTAAAACTCAACCAATGATGTTAGCTCAATAATTCTAGTATATCTTCTTCTTCTCTGTGAAATATACATGGATGCAAACTTTAATCTTAATATCTTTTAAACTTTCAGAGTTATCAGTGAAACGGTTCTGAAAAACTTAAGTTACGAGAAACGAGGAACAAACTTACCGATAAAGGGTGTGCTTCACGGTTTCGATCATAACTCCGAAAGTATTGGAGATATTAACGAAACTTTTGTACAGATTTAAAAAGAAAAATTTCAATTTTAAATTAAAAATACAAATAAATTGAAAAATCGCATTTTTACCAGTCAAAGGTGTTGGCCACCCCTTAAAATTATACTAACCAAGTCAAGAAGTCGAAAAATTATTTTTGTCCAGATAGATCGGGAGAACTGCACACTGAAAATAGTTTCTCGATCTGCATGAAGCTGATTCTGATATTCAGATAATTCCATAGAGCAATGAACCCTCATGTAAGCTAAAAATTCAAGTAAACTAGTGCATTTGTGTTTATTATGTTAGCCAAAATACATATAGGCCTATGAAGACCAGATCGTAATCTGAATCTGGCCTTGGTTTCAAAGGGCCCCGCGTTCGACATCCGGTCGCGACTAGAATTTTAACTTATTATGATTAATTCCTCTGGCTCGCGGACTCAATACACTTCTCTTCATCTACACACAGCACAGCACACCACACTACCAACTACCATATAAACACACATCCCTCCTGATAGGGTTTGGCTTCGGGAAGGACATCCGGCCTAAATCCACATCCCGTGCCGACTCCAATAAACTGGAAGAAAGAACAGCAAAAAGGTGAAGAGAATACATATGAAGTAATCACAGGATACTTAGAGACTCCTGATGTGACTACTTGGGGTGGAATTTGGACTGAAGGTGTCACAGAACCACCCGTTTTTTTTTTAAGGAATGGTTACCAGCATCTGATATCTTGAGATATTGCAAGAGGTACCTATTTCAGAGCTTAGACACAATTCCCGTTTTGCCGGTATGCAGGCGATATGGTAACAGGATGGAGAAACACATTGGTGAAGGTGTGAGGAACTTTTCAAACTCGAAATTCCATTAATGGATTCGCCACCCAGACCGGGTGCTTTAACACTGTGTGATTTTTCACTTTGGCCTAACGTGAAGAAGACATTCTGTCTCAGAAGCCATAGGATCTACATCATTTACAACAACATACAGCTAACATTTTCGAAACTCGATTTAGTTTTGTTCCACCATCTGTAAATCGATGTCTAAACGCTACAAATTGTGTATTGCCAAACACATTTTGAACGAATGTTGTGAAGAAATAAGCAATTTGGGGTATTAATTTTTTGGAGGGTTGTGACTTCTGTTCCACTATGTGTGGATGTATGTATGTATGTATGGAGATTTTTGTGTGTTGGTTTTCTTAATTGCTTGTTTGTTTGTTTGTTTGTTTGTTTGTTTGTTTGTTTGTTTGTTTGTTTGTTTGTTTGTTTGTTTGTTGTAACATGTTAAAATAATAGTGGACACTTTTATGAGTTTCGAAATATATTTTGCAATTGTGTAAATTCAGAGCATTTATCGGCAATCGTTCACAGTCAAATTCTGATCCTACTGATTTCGATTCTATTGAATGGTAGGTTTTTGACTTGGAAAATTATTGTCACTTTCTTACTGTGAGAAAGATTTCCTTCATTTCGTCGTAATAAATAAATTTGGAATATGGTACGCACACGTGAGATAATTAAAATGTCCATAGATTGTCGGCACATAATGAGTTGAACCCATGAACCAAGTGAGAGAATAGTGTGTCTTATAGCTCATGTCAGCATATAAAGATACATTAGGTATCCTAACGCACATACAGTATATTTTCGGCTTTAACTTGCCAAGGTGACTGCTGTCGAGTCAGATGGCCAGCGACTATTAGAGTGCCACATGGCCAGTGTGACGAAAACCTCAACTGCATTGCTTAGCTTTCGTGACCGGATTCGCTGGCTCTTGTATCAGACAGTTTCCCAGCTGGTATCACGAGGCTGAGTGAACCCTTTTCCAGCACTCAGACAAGAATTAAAATCCCTGGACTGGCCCGGAATCAAAACCAGGTCCTCTGGGTAAGAGACAGTGACGCTACTCCTACACCACGAGGCTGACTACATTAAATATCCACCCTCAAAGTCGCAGATCTATTTCTGTCCCTCGATTTCTCTAATAGGAGCACCGGCCACAGTGACGCAGTTCGTCATTGTTCTTATATTCTTAAGATAGCATATTCGATCTCGCCTTAGGTTGGCTCATTTTATAATGCGAAAATATGATTACTCCATGTCATTAGCTTCTGGTAGATCAAAGAACTACTATGGGTTACGATTCCAACACCCCAGAGTCTCGTAAAATCTATATATATGTGTATATAGATTGTTTACATTTTTTACGTCGTACCGACACAGATACGTCTTATGGCGACGATGGGATAGGAAAGGTCTAGGAGTGGGAAGGAAGCGGTCGTGGCCTTAATTAAGGTACAGCCCCAGCGTTTGCCTGGTGTGGAAATGAGAAACCACGGAAAACCATTTACAGGGCTGTCGACAGTGGGGTTCGAACCCACTATCTTGCGGATACAAGCTTATACCTGCGCGCGCCCCTAACCGCACGGCCAAGTCTCCCGGTTGTAACAATTGAAAGGACGGGAGGGTTTACTGTAGCTTGACAATGACAGTGTAACCTAGTGGAGAGACAGAACGTCTACGTAAACTTGGGTGTTGCCCAGATGCCGTCAATCAAATGACTTGTCCTTGGCAGCTGAGGTATACAATATCACAATATTTAAAAGGGTAAAAACAATAAGCAATTAATATTGAAGGGATTCCACTTTGCCAAGCTACCATTTTGTTTCTCCATACATTAGAATTTCCTGTTGTCCATTACACTTATTCACGTGGTTTCTCGACATGTGCACTCAAATTTCATCCCAATAAAATATGCTAATTGAAACCACGAGATCAAGAAGCGTTCATGGCCATTTGTTCGAGTTTTGAGAAAAACACATAAAACGTATTTTCTGCTCATGTAGTAATTATTTTCACAGTGTAATTGTTTCTAGAAAACAAAATGAACATGCCGATTTTGAAATTCATTACATTTAAGTGTCCAAAATTTCATTTCGAAATTGTAGAAAATGAATGGCTATTGATTTCATCCAAAGAAATACTTTTCTAAAGAACTGTTTTTATCATTGTTTAACACTAAAAATAGTGTTGATCCACAAGTTTGGTCAAATGGTAAAATATAAATAAAAGATTAATAAAATTAATAATCAGTAGACCCATAATAATAATTGTACCGGGCGGTACACCTCCACGCCGCTTATTTAAACTTTGCGCCAGTTGAAACTCCCCTACTGGAAGAAGTCTGAACTTCGTCTTATGTGTTAATTTTCAAGTTACCCTGAAGATGCCACTACTTAGAAATTTTGAAGTTTCTGAACTGTGTTGTTTTCGATGTATTTTTGTTTTGCTTGTAGTAAGAAGTGTGAACATTCTCTTCTAGAGGACACTACTGAAGAACTACAACGGTGCACCCTAGTGCGAAGTGAAAGAACTGTTTTTTTGGAGAAAATTTAATTTCAAAAGTTTGTTCTTTGCTAAATTTCTTTCAGTCATTGTTTAAGTTGGCAATATTAACCCTTTCTTTCCCCTTGTTTTGAATTTAGCCAATCCCGAATTTCTCGAATTAATTTTCCACCAATAATATGTTTCTTCTTCGTATTGTGTAGGGGGTTTCTTGGTGAACCAATAAAATCCTTGTGGGAGGGTGTTCTCATTCTAAAAACGCCTCGAACTTTCCGCGAGAGTATATAAACTGCTGATTTTAGGGTCTCTGCGCCACTTCAGTACCATCGTTCAGTGTGTAAAGTACATAGCAGGGGGCGGGAAGCGCCTCTTTCTTCGGGGAGCAGTTCAACACCAAGGTAATGGCCTTTTAATAAACTCTTTTCTTGCTAGCTCAGCAGTTTAACTCTCGGGGCGGGTCCGAAGCGTTTATGCCATGTAACTTTCCCTAAAATGTAAAGACTCTTAGCATCTATTATATTTTAAAGCTACATATTGGGATAGAGAGTGCTTAACCCTCTCGAGCTCCCACTCATATTGTTTTGAGGTGAACTTATTTCTCACAACCGATTCTTCCTTAATGTAATGTAAATTGTTCTTTTCTAAAGTCACCTCCGTAGTATGGGATTAGCCCTTGCATTAGCGGCCTAGAGCCAGATTAGGTTTTAAACAAATGTATTAGGAGTGCAGATCGCCTCCTCTCAAATTGTTATTTTAGAGGTCATGTACTTATCCTTTTTCTCACTTAATAGACCTCAGTAGGTTGGGTATGTTACCCCTGTGTATATGTCCTTAGAGGACAACTTGAAGGTGGAGTTTGGTGTGGCCTTTGATAGGCTTAATCTTTGAGAGCAGATCGCTCTTTTGAAATTTGTTTCTGCGCGCCTCGAGGAGGCTTTATGATGTAATTGGGAGCAAGTGCTCCTGGGCTTGATTGGGGTCTTCTGCCCCTTTGTTGAATTCTGTATATCGTAAAGTTGGGCTAATTGCTCAAGAATTGTGTGTCTGGCTCTCGGAGCCCAAATCCTGTAATTGTACATTCTCGATTAGTGGTTTTGCTACTCTGTACCTGCCATTATTGTTATTTCTTGTTTTTTGCTAAGAAAATATAACCTTGTTAAATTTTAAATTCACTTTAATTTCGTAGCCTGAGACCTGTTCAGCCCCCGCACCTTCTTACACCTCTAACTACCACGGAAAACTCCGTAACAATAATAATAATAATAATAATAATAATAATAATAATAATAATAATAATAATAATAATAATACCTTACATGTCTATCTGATTTTACAGCTTGCTTCACTACTTAGACTCCCAATCTTCCATATCATTCTTACTAGTTTTGCCATTTTCTTCACCAACCGCCAAACGCTCAAAATGGATGTTTTGGAGATATTTATTCCAGATATTTCTTGATATAAGCAGCAAACAGAGATAATTACATGTATTTACGGAAGAGGTATCTTGGACTGTACAACATAATTGAAATCCAGGAAATACCATGTAAGGATAAGATGAAAATGAAATGGCGTATGGCTTTTAGTGCCGGGAGTGTCCGAGGACATGTTCGGCTCGCCAGGTGCAGGTCTTTTGAGTTGACTCCCGTAAGCGACCTGCGCGTCGTGATGAGGATGAAATGGTGATGAAGACGACACATACACCCAGCCCTCGAGCCAGCGAAATTAACCAATGATGGTTAAAATTCCCGACCCTGCTGGGAATCGAACCCGGGACCCCTGTGACCAAAGGCCAGTACGCTAACCATTTAGCCATGGAGCCGGACAAGGATAAGATATATTTAAGTAACTATTAAAGAATATGTCTGTGCTTTTAAACTATAATTGAATGTGGTATCAATTACGAGTGAGTTGAATTTCGAAATGAACAGAACCAGTGGCATGTGATAGCGATGGATGCGATGATCCGACGGTCTCTCCCCCGGGTCGGTGGCCATCCGTGTCTGGGGTAGGGGAATGTCCGTCCTTTGTTTCCAATCGGTCGTGTGGAGTTAAAAATATTTGATTTACCGTAACTAATAATTCTGGTTGCATGTGAGTGCAATGGTCGCGGCAGGCGGACCTTCTTCCCCTCCCCGGTGGGTGGTTGTCCCTGACCTGTGGTAGAGGGGGGTCTGCTTGCTGTTTTTATATGGATGTATAATATGTATGGGGTATGCAACATATACTAACATTATCTAACTGTTAACGAATTTGAATATCTTTGGATTTTTTTTTTTTTTTTTTTTTTTGTATCTTGCTTTAGTTTATTGTTTGTTGGTTTGTTTGGAGTACGTTCAAGTTTAACTACATGTAATATTTTAGATTACAATAAACGAATACGCTCTCCCCAGTTGGTGGTCATCCGTGACTGGGAAAGAAGTGTATTCGTTCATTCATGCATTCATGTAAATACAGTATGTGTATAAATATATGATATAATTTAACTTTAGCCGTTGCTATTGTTGAATGAGTCTTACAAAAGGTTATATAATAGTCTATCTAATTTCTTCATTTTATACTTACTATTTTTTATGTAATCTTTCGCTATAACAAATTTAAAATTGCAAATGTAATTTAGCAGTAGAAAGATACCTACTCGTGAGTGTGATATAAGCAGCTTTGGCAGGTTTCAGTTTTAGTTAGCTGAGTAAAGCTGAGAAGGATTACCTAAGTTTGGTTTATTCTTGCACACTTCGCATGTATGACTCAGAAGGGAAGAGCGCGTACCGGGGAATCGTCTAACTTACGTAAATTTTGCACACACTTTAAATGAGCCAAGAATAAAACAATAGGCAAAATACTTCTTTCAGAATTAAACTCGTGCGATCTACAGAAAGCGTTAAAATTCATATGTTTGAATTAGCGCTCTCGACCACGCAGGCCGCTACTCCATTCTCTATCCGCAACTCGCACTGCTCAACAGCTGATTTGAGGCCACGCTGACATACGCTTATAGTCATTGTTTAATAAACATAGGCAAAGTTTTTTTGCGATGGAAGAAAAATATGGAACATGTGATATTAAGCCCTTACCCTCGTTTCGTTAGGTGGTGTTGGCGTGGAACAGCTTTGCGCTTTCAACATTTCTACCACGAGCATCAGGAATAACTTGCTTTCGTGTGTAACGTCCCTTGTTATACTGATTAACCTTTATTTTCACTATAACAATCTTATTCTATTGCGTTTATTGACCCACACTAAATGCAGGAAATAAATTACTAATTTTCATGCCGCTGCATCATTTTCACGACGTGCTATGCAATTAATAACGAAATAGGAAAGAAGATCAGTGGCGCGGTCCCTCGACGAGTGAACTCTGCACACTCCGTAGTCATGCGTAGCCAAGCGCGCTAATTCAAACGTGGGAAATTTAACGCTTTCTGTAGGTCGCATGAGTTAATTCATCATCATCATCATCTGTTTACCCTCCAGATTCGGTTTTTCCCTCGGACTCAGCGAGGGATCCCACCTCTACCGCCTCAAGGGCAGTGTCCTGGAGCTTCAGACTCTTGGTCGGGGGATACAACTGGGGAGTATGACCAGTAGCTCGCCCAGGCGGCCTCACCTGCTATGCTGAACAGGGGCCTTGTGGAGGGATGGGAAGATTGGAAGGGATAGGCAAGGAAGAGGGAAGGAAGCGGCCGTGGCCTTATGTTAGGTACCATCCCGGCATTCGCCTGGAGGAGAAGTGGGAAACCACGGAAAACCACTTCCAGGATGGCTGAGGTGGGAATCGAACCCACCTCTACTCAATTGACCTCCAGAGGCTGAGTGGACCCCGCTCCAGCCCTCGTACCACTTTTCAAATTTCGTGGCAGAGCCGGGAATCGAACCCAGGCCTCCGGGGGTGGCAGCTAATCACGCTAACCACTACACCACAGAGGCGGACATGAGTTAATTTCCGAAACAAATATTTTGGCCATTGTGTTACTCTTGGCCCATTTAACGTACGTGCAAAATTTATGTAAGATCCGTTATTCCCCGGCTCGCACCCTTCCCTTGTTAGAACATTTTACAAAATTTCCTTTGAAATCAATACTTTTGTACTGCGTTACACTCTCACTGAATGGCAAGTCATCTTAAAATATGGTGCTAGCAGTGTTTTATAATCCTCCAGCATACCTCGTTTCATGTCGACGATATTCATATTTCTTGTAACATTGTTTATTTATTTCAATCCATTCCTCACTGCTGCACACTGTGTCCTCTCGTTTCAAATTCTTAGGGACTTCAGTGATTTTCAAATACAATACATGAAAACCACCACCTTAAAATTAAATACTTAAATGGTTCTTTAACTCAGTACCGTAATTCTTTGAGGTCTCAGAAACTAACGACACGAAGTTCTCACATTTTAGCACCACCAGAAGAAATAAGCTGCAGCACTGTGGTCAGAGAAAAGCAGAGATAGCAATAGATCGATCAGTTTAGTTTTTGTCTGTTTGCCTGTTCAACATCACGGGAAAACTAATAGGCGCATTTTCATAACATTTGGCATTTAAATTTAGGAAAAGGGCGAGTAGGATCTTAGTTATATTTTGTTCAAAATATTTCACCATGAGGGACCTGACACATAAAACTCGGCTAAGGTTGGTTTTACGGGAAATTTGCTTATGATAAAAATTATTTATAATATTAATTTATAATAAAACTTTTTGTTCAATCCGGCCTAGAAAGCCAAGAATAACGGCCGAGAGGATACGTCGTGTTGACCACACACATCGTAATCTGCAAGCCTTCGAGCTGAGCAGCGGTCGCTTGGTAGGCCTTGACCCTTCGGGGCTGTTGCGTCATGGGGTTTGGTTTTGGACTTTTATTGTTCAATACGTTTATTCAATACAGTAAAAATTAGGGAAATATCAGTGGCAGTCGAGTGAAAGTTTGAGTCCAAGAGATGATAACTCTATGGAGAGTTGCTATGGATATTGTACTGGCAACATCTTAAATACTCTGTACGCCCACCTGTACTTTTAGAATGTTAACCTGATACTTGAGATTTATACCAGAAGGAGGAGATTGAACGTAAAAAGAGATTAAAAGCTGCTGACAGGGAGAGTCTATCCACCTACGAGCCTCAGAATATCCCCCAACATGAGGGGTCGACATGAATGTACATGATTAGTAACAGTTCCGTCAACGACGAATCAGTACATATTTATGAAGCCCCTGGTAGGTGTCTGTGTTTCTGTGAGCCAATCTCGAGAACCACCGACAGATTTTGATGTGGTTTGCAACATTTATAGAGGAAGCTTTAGATGTGAGAAACATTCATCTACAACAAAAGGAAGCCGAACGTTGGTTATTTCAGTGAAGGAAGTCAAAGAAATAAAGAAAGACAGAAACAAACAAACAAACTGATATCCGACCACTTTGCTGCTTTGTGCTGACTAAACTCTCAACGATAAATCCCAAGTATGTCTGGAAAAATTCCAGACGGTATATACCTGTTTGTAAAAGGTGAATATTATCATTATTGACGGAGATACCGTGGTTTACAGAGGTGTAACAAGGTGCGGGCATGAATGGGTGGATAGACAAAAGATCAAATTTTAACTTAAAACTCTAAAATTCGAAATTTTATTTCTTTCCTAGTTATTTTTTCTTTTAAGAATTTAAACTTTGATAAACAATAATCAGGTACAATAAGAGTTGAGTTAGATAGCTCAAATTAATGTTACACTATTCCCAAAAGCACTATTTCTCCAATTAATTACAAGAAAGGAGACGAGGCTCTACAATTTACAACATTAGAAAGAGCGACCTTGCTCCACATAATTACTCTCTAGGAGGCTACTCTCCAATATTTACAACATTTTAGCCTTTCAAAGGCACAGTTCAACTTTTACAATAGGTTAACAACAACCAGTTTCTACTGCCTTATTCGCTCAACAGCCTAAGTTACATTTGAATAGTTAAACATCAGCAGAGGCAATAAGTGCCTATTCTACATGGCCTTAGTAAGAAAGAAAAGGTTCAAGTTACTGGCCGAAAATCAAAATGTTAGGAGGCGAATACTTGCACTTCTTTGAAATTCACTTAAAAATACCTAAAATGCTATGTGAGCTGATGGTCATAAGTTACAGAGGCTAGGCCTATACTACGGAGGTGACTAGATGGAGAGAAAGATTTGCATTACAAAAGGAAAAACCATAGTCACCTCAATACCAAGTTGAAGGGGAATAAAAGAGGGTTCTCACTCTTTATTCCCTAAGTTAGATGAAGTTTTTAATGCAGATTGAAAATTTACATTACAAGATTACATTAAGAAAGAATTTTGAACCCTTCCCCTCGAATTAGCCTTCTGAGACTACTACATGATTAAAAGATGACTGCCATTACCTTGAACTGGAGAGCCTTACGGAGACGGGTGAGGCGTGTCCCCTGCCTCCTCCATGAACACACTCTACTGCTGGACTGGAGCGAACGAAAAACAACGTGGCCCAAAAGGTCCCAGTTTTTATAGCGGAGAGGAAGTTTCCAGAATTTTCTGGGCCGAAGCCCCGGACACACCCACAATTCCCATTGGTTAATCAAATGAATGAAAATCCACAACCTGTTTCCAGTCATTCGAGCGGGTCAGGAATGGAATAAATAAAGCCCCCATCTAGTGGCGAGGATAGGAAATGTGCCGGCTGCAGAAGCCTGTCGCAATCCTCCGGGGTAATGATTAATGAATGATTAATGAAATGAAATGAAATGATATTCGAGAGTGTTGCTGAAATGAAAGATGACAGGGAAAACCGGAGTACCCGGAGAAAAACCTGTCCTGCCTCCGCTTTGTCCAGCAAAACCTCACATGAAGTGAGCATGGTATCCAGTGGTGACAGGCTGGTGCGCTGCCGCCTGAGCCACGGAGGCTTTGGATAATTAAATAACTATCAAAAATTCCTGATTGGTCGAACGTTTAGAAGAAGAAGGAAGGGATAGCAGTTCTAATAAGCTAAGAACACAAAAAAGAATTTACAACACTTCAGTGCTGAAAACGTCAAAATTACAAATTCCTTAGAAAATTAATTGTTCATCTTCTCACCAGAGGGAGCATCCAAATCGACAGTAGAGACATCTGACCATAAACGTTCAAACTTCTTCCAATAGAGGTTTCAGTGTTCATATTATAGATGGCCTTATAAAAGGCGCTTCGTTTGAATGTACGGAGTTGATGTAACTCCGGTACAATTATTATTATTATTATTATTATTATTATTATTATTATTATTATTATTATTATTAACAAATGTATCACAACTGGGAAATATTCCAGTGGCAGTGGTCACTTACAGTAGTGTGATAATAAAGTTAAAACATAATTTCACAACGACGACGACAACAACAACAACCATAAGAACTACAACAAAAAGAGTGTAACAAGCAAATCCATGGAGAGATAATATTACAAGAAATACTACTAGTTTAACATTCTAAATACAAAATACAAAATTACACATACACTAACTCCAGTATTTCCAGGTAGTCCTCAATAAACGTTTTTATATTACAGTTTACGTAAAAATTAACAAATTAGAAACTACATGTTTGAGGTTAATCGCATAATCTTTATAAAATCATTCCTTCCTGGTCGATTAAGGGCCAAAGAACTCCCTCCCCCCCCCCCCATTCCCTGCTGGTTAAGTTTTATTTAGAAATACAAATAGCCCTCTTCTCTCTAATTTAGATACATACCTGAATTTTAAATTACGCCCTGTTGACCGTATTGTAGGCCTAATTTGTGTATCATTACTTAGTAAACGTACCCTAGGCCACTGTATCTGCATTGTTTCGTAAAACGTCTTGCATTTAACATGCCAGCTTCGATAAAGTACTTACATTTGTGGTTCGCATCACCGTGATTTTTTTAGAGGAAGTACAACTGGTCAATCATCCTCTCCTAACACGCACCAGAAGATGAATAAACATGAGGTCCAATACTTTCAAGAGTGAAAGCATTGACATTAGAAAGAGAAGGGCCTCGCAGGGCATAAAAATTAAACTCTCTTTAGGCCTCGCAAACCTAATACCGGGGAGGTCGGATACAAATGTTGTGATGAACCGAGAGCAAGTAAGCGGACACAATGCCAGACTCAACTAAGATTCCTCGTGGTCGCCAACCCACGCCCCCAAGGTGACAGACCCTGGGGTTCCCCTCTTACGATGGGAGATGTATTCCAAACCCCACAGCAGGTCATTTTGTGATTACTTACGTGACAATTATCAAACTAAATACTCAGCATTTCCGCAATTATATAGGCAAAACAAGTGTTTGTGTAGAACAAACTACAAATGCCCGCGAAGGCTTTCACGTTGAGTTCAGTCCATGTTTCTAGATAGCCCATCCAGACATTTATATTTTCGTGGAAGTTTTAATGATGATGCATATAGAAACACAGGTTAAAGTAAATTCAGCTGTGAAACAGCCCGCTAACGCTAAGCTGTCTACTATTTAAAAAGGTCAACAGCCTCGAACTCCTCGCCAAAGGTGAACTATCTCAATATGTGTCTGCAACCGACTATTGCAATGGATTTATTTGAAATTACAGAGATTTCCAATTATAAACATGTTTCGTATTTCTTATTCTTCAAATGCCATATCCAGT
Organism: Anabrus simplex; assembly: GCF_040414725.1. Classification (NCBI taxonomy): domain Eukaryota; kingdom Metazoa; phylum Arthropoda; class Insecta; order Orthoptera; family Tettigoniidae; genus Anabrus; species Anabrus simplex. Next base: position 321,981,678 of record NC_090267.1, on the reverse strand, counting down.
TCTCTAGACACTAGTGACCACCCTGGAGAATGCACCCTTTCTTTGACTAATCTGGATGAAGGGAGGGTTGATTTACTTGATACAATTACGAGCAGATTTTGTGAAATGGGTCTACCCAGTTGTACAGCTAACTGTGGTGTGAGAACGATGTGCAACGATGTAAGTCTGCAAGCGGATATTATTAAAAAGATAAAAAGTATTGGTTGAGACTGAAGCTGCGAGAAGGTGGCGAAGTATTACAGATAGCATATAAATACCAAATGAAACATCAGAACCAAGGATGTTGGGTGGATGGGGTACGGAACATTTTGGAAACGGTGGGATTGGGATATTACTGGAAAAGAGACTGTATAGAGAAGATGAGATTATGTAAATAAAAAAAAAGTCCTAAGAGTTATGGATATTGAAAAGCAACATATTAATGCACAGTGTAGAAGTAAGAGGTCATTGGAAGAATTTTGTAATGTAAGTGAGAGAATGGGGATAAATGTAGAGATTATAACTAATAAGGAAATGAGGGGTATAATATGGTGGTTAATGGGGATACACAAAAATAAAGCATACGGACAAAGCAAAGATGGAAATAAATGTTTACTATGTTCTGAAGAAATGGGATAGGCACGCCTTATAAAAGATTGTTCAGAGATAAAGCAAATACAAGAGAAATTTATAGATGAAGAGGATGTAAGAAAAATTGAGAACGAAAATCAGCTGTATACAATTGTAAAGTTATTGAACAGAGAATGGATGCACCCGGGAAGAATAGCAAAATTATGTAATATTATTAGGATAATGTGCTGTAGGAAACTAAGGGAAGGAAATGATGTGATACATGTCAGCCAGGAACTGAATTGTGCCTAAGGTAATCTAAACAATATAACTCTGTTGAAGTCTAGAGCCATTAGGTACGTACATTTAAGGTAAAGTATGGTACTACTTTGTCGTAGTAGTTCTATTAGTCTGCCGTACTGCCAATAGTCTCAAAAGACAATGCTAAGTTTCATTTTAGCGTTTTATATTAATGTTCATTGATGTTTAGATTTTTCTTTTAAAGTTCCATCTATCAACACAATTCCAACATTCAGTGCAGGTTATTCTTTCTCTGTTCAATTTCTAATCATCTGTGTTTATATTAATATTTATTGAAAGTTTCATTTATTAACACAATTTCAATAGTCATTTCAGGTTACTCCTTCTAATTGTTGTATACTGCATGTATCACAAATTATGAAACGGTTACAATAAACAATACCCTCCCCCTAATCTATGGTCGCGCGGCTGTGAGCTTGCATCCTGGAGATAGGTGGGTTCGAATCCCACTGTCGGCAGCCCTGAAGATGGTTTTCCGTGGTTTCCCATTTTCACACCAGGCAAATGCTGGGGCTGTACCTTAATTAAGGCCACGGCCGCTTCCTTCCAACTCCTAGACCTATCCTATCCCATCGTCGCCATAAGACCTACCTGTGTCGATGCGACGTAAAGCCCCTAGCCTAATCTATGGTTTTCGAGATTAGGGGAGACGGATATCTTTGACGTTGACGTTCACTAATCTGGAGAGTTGTTTGGTACTGTTGATGCCTGGACAGTCTTGCCCATGACATCGGCGGTCTACCAGCACCTCGCGTGCCTTGTAATGTCACGTGTGGCAGCCTGTACTTTCTAACTCCTAGAATATGGCCTATTTATCCTGTTTTTCCTCGCCTTTGCTTATGTTTGTCTGCTCGCGCTGTGCTCTAGCTCTCCTTACACTTCATTATTTGTTACGAGAGCTGTCCAGGATATTCGAGGCATTTTCCTATGTAACCATATTTCAAAACTGTTCATGGAGGAAGCTATGAGAGTCCAGGTCTTTTCTCCGCTAAGCAGTGATGACCAGTCTGGCCTGGTCTGGCCAGGTTCACCCTGCTACGGTAATGGAATAGACCGTACAGCCAGCGTCTCAAGGCCGAGTGTCGGGCGGCGGTAAATAACTCGACCACCTAAAGAGACCAACGGCTTCGGGCGGATGAATCCCTTGAGGAGGGTGTTGGTCCCTCATTGGAGGAAATGACACTGAAACCCATCATGCAGCGTCAGTTCTCCATGTTAGGGGCGGCTGAAAATAAAAATGCAGAAGGCGACGGGAAACCACTGCATCAACATATTTCGCTAGATAAGTAACCATGGACCGGGCGACTTGGCCGTGCGGTTAGGGGAGCGCGGCTGTAAGCTTGCGTTTGGGAGATAGTGGGTTCGAATCCCACTGCCGGCAGCCCTGAAGATGGTTTTCCGTGGTTTCCCTTTTTTTTGCTATGGACTTTACGTCGCTCCGACACAGATAGGTCTTATGGCGACGATGGGATAGGAAAGGCCTAGGAGTTGGAAGGAAGCGGCCGTGGCCTTAATTAAGGTACAGCCCCAGCATTTGCCTGGTGTGAAAATGTGAAACCACGGAAAACCATTTTCAGGGCTGCCGATAGTGGGATTCGAACCTACTATCTCCCGGATGCAAGCTCACAGCCGCGCGCCTCTACGCTCACGGCCAACTCGCCCGGTGGTTTCCCATTTTCACACCAGGCAAATGCTGGGGCTGTACCTTAATTAAGGCCACGGCCTCTTCTTTCCAACTCCAAGGCCTTTCTTATCCCATCCTTGCCATAAGACTTGTCTGTGTCGGTGCGACGTAAAGCCACTAGCAAAAAAAAAAAAAAAAAAAAAGGCAACCATGGATAGCAGTCAAGACGGAGATGTTTTTACTCATAATGGGCTTCGAAACATAAGATCCGGCAGGGGAGGAAATCTAACAAACAGCAAGGCCTCTCAGGTTGTTAGTATGCGAAATCCTTGCTACAAAAGCCGCAATAACTTTATGAATGTAAGTTCTTGGAATGTGAGAACTCTTTTGAGAGCGGGAAAATTAGATGAACTAAAACAATTTGATGAGAAGGAACGATATCAATATTCAAGGTGTATGCAAAACAAGATGGCATGGTAATAGAGACTTCTGTCCGGCCCCGCGGTGTATGGGGCAACGCGTCCGCCTGTCACCCGGCGGTCCCGGGCTCGATTCCCGGTGGAGTCAGGGGTTTTTAATTGTAACTGATGAATATCCCTGGCCTGGGGACTTGGTATTTGTGTCATCCTTAATGTTCATTTCCTCACATTCAACACTTTACACTTCCGCCATTTCCAAACACACCCAGGTTTACAACATATGGTGGGTGCAAAATAGGGACAAAAGATCTTAGGTCGACGCCCCGAATAAATAGCATTAAAAATTAGAGACTTCTACTCGGAGGAATTCAGAGTTATTCACAGCGGAGAAGTATCTGGATTGAACGGAGTAGCATTAAATTATAAGTGCAAACTCACGTAATATAATAAACACCTATCACAACAGTGACAGGCTGTCGACCTACAGACTTAGTTGTCATCCAGGCATACTCTCCCGCATCCGCCCATGATGATGAAGAGTTAGAACTATTGTATGAGTAGGTCGACGATCTACTCAAGGTGATCTATGACAAAGACAATGTGTTATTAATGGGTAACTTGAATGCAGGGATTGGCTCACACAATGACAAGAAAACCACAGGAAAATTTGGTTTAGGAGAAACGAACCAGAGGGGTGAGAGACTCTCAGAATTCTGTGAACAACATGAAATGATAATTACAGATACACTCTTTGAGGTACATAACAGAAGAAGATATACATGGAAATCACCAGATAACAAGATTCCAGATCGATTATATTTTAGTCAAACAACGTTACCGGAAACAAGTTAAATCTAGCCACAGTTACCCAGGCCCAGCTGTTGACAGTGACCATAATCTTGTTCTAGCTAAATGCAATATCCAGCTATGAAGTATGCAGAAAACCTAAAAGACAAAATGGCTCTTGGGTGATCTAAATAATGAGGAAACTAAGCAACTCTTCAAAGAGAAGATCAATGAAGTGATAGCAATACATCGAGAAGAATTAAGAGAATGGATCAAGATAAAGGATGGAATAGTAGAGGCTGCATATGAGGTTTTAGGTAATAGGAAACTTGAGCTAAGAAAACACTGGAGGACAGATGAGATATAAAATCTTATAGAAGAGAAGAAAAAACTGAGGAAAGAAAATAAATTGGAAGACTATAAAAGAATAAAGAATCAGATGACAAGTAAATGTAGAGAGGAGAAAGAACTGTGGGTAAAAGAGGTAGCCGAAGAAATTGAAAATGATACGAGAAATGGAAGGCAGGATCAAGCATATTATAAAATTAAATCCCTGCAGTACAAACCTAAAAGAAAATCCACTTTGCTGAAGGACAAGGATGGAAACCTACTGGTGGATAAAGAAGAAGTATGTGAACGTTGGAGTGCACATATAGAAGAATTGTACAGTGATAAAGAAATCAGAGACATAAATGAAGTACTGGAAGAGATAACAGTGATACAATGGGTCCTCAAATAACCAGGCAGGAATTTGAGAAAGGTTTGTCAAGCTTAAAATAAAGAAATGTAGCAGGTACTGATAATATAACTGCAGACCTTCTGAAAAATGCTGGTTCAGACTAGCTATATTATCTTTTAAATGTAATTGCATTGTGTTACAAAACAGAAAAGTTCCCAGACGATTTTAGTAAAATCAGAGCAATCACTGTCCCGAAAAACAGGAAATGCTATGGAATGTTGTAATTATATAACGATCTTAATCTACCCCATGCCTCAAAAGTACTCTTAAATATAATAAAGAACAGTATAAAGTTTAAGAACGAACAATACGGTACATACATGATGATCAGTTTGGTTTTAGACAGGCAATGGAACGAGAAAAACAATTCTTGCATTAAGAATGATACTGGAAAGAAGGTTAGAAATGAACAAAAATGAAATGGAGTATGGCTTTTAGTGCCGGGAGTGTCCGAGGACAAGTTCGGCTCGCCAGGTGCAGGTCTTTTGATCTGACACCCGTAGATGACCTGCGCGTCGTGATGCGGATGAAATTATGATGAAGACGACACATACACACACACACACAGCCTCCGTGCCAGCGAAATTAACCAATGGTGGTTAAAATTCCCGACCCTGTCTGGAATCGAACCCGGGACCCCTGTGACCAAAGGCCAGTACGCTAACCATTTAGCCATGGAACCGGACAGAAATGAACAGAAAGGTGTTCATAGCATTCATTGACTTGGAAAAAGCTTTTGACATGATAAACTGGGAACTATTGTTTAAATGTATGAAGAAAGTAGGATTTGGCTGGAAAGATAGGGGGCTCGTCTGGAAAATTTACAAGAAGCAGTGTACAAATGTAGTGGTGAATGGATGTACAATAATGGCAAGAATTAAGGAGTGAGACAGGATTGTCCACTCTCACCGTACCTTTTCAATTTGTTTATTGAAGAAGCAATATGTGTTTTAAAGAAAAGGAATAGATAAAATGGGAAAAGAATCCACAGTATTAGATTTGCTGATGACATTTCCATAGTAGAAGATTCTGAGAAGGAATTAAATAAAATGTTGACTGTTCTGTGTGATACATTGAAACATTACAAACTTAAAATCAATAGTAAGAGAAACTATTTTAGTTGTGAGCAAAGATGGCAGGAAAGTTAATACAAACATAAGAATACGAAATAGAACAATTGCAACATTTCTGTTACTTAGGAAGCATTATCACTGAAGATAATAGATGCAACAAGGAAATCAAAATAAGAATAACTCTTGCTAAAGAGGCCTTTCAGAATAAAATAAATATTTTGACAAATACCCATATAAGTTTAAAAACAAGAAACACTTTTGTAAAATCCTTTCTCTGGAGTGTTCTATTTTACGGCTGTGAGAGCTGGACTATTAGAAAAAGGAAATATTCATTGGAAGCGAATGAAATGTGGATGTGGAGGAAAAAGACGAGGACATGCTGAACAGAAAACAAAGACGAATGGAGATGTTCTAAAGATAATCGATGAACAACGGAGACTGAAAAGGCTATGTAAAGAAGGAAGATAAAACTTGTGGGTACCGGGCGACTTGGCCGTGCGGTTAGAGGGGCGCGGCTGTGAGCTTGCATCCGGGAGATAGTGGGTTCGAATCCCACTGTCGGTAGCCCTGAAGATGGTTTTCCGTGGTTTCCCATTTTCACACCAGGCAAATGCTGGAGCTGTACCTTAATGAAGGCCACGGCCGCTTCCTTCCAACTCCTAGGCAATTTCTATCCCATCGTCGCCATAAGACCTATCTGTGTCGGTGTGACGTAAAACCACTAGCAAAAAAGAACTTGTGGGTCACATCCTGACACATAATGACTTCCTAGTAAATGTATTTTAAGGAAAAATACTAGGAAAGAAAGGAAGTGGAAGACTAAGGAAGACATAGAAACTTGATGGGATGTAAAAAACTACAAGGAAGTGAAAATAACAGCAGAATTGAGAGGAGAATGGTTGCAGCGACAAGGCTTATCCTTTAGTGTATGATGATGACCTGGAAATCTCAGTACGGCATCTGATCTCTTTTTCAGGGCCCACATTGTCTGTTATGGTGTTCTCAAGGTAAGCGAACTGACATATTCGTTCTTATTAATTTCAAAAACTTAAAAACCATAGTAAAAACGTTCTTAACCACACCATATCAACTCTAGAACAAATATTCACAAAACTGAAATGGGATGACAAAGGAATAATCATTTTATGGAAGTAATTAAGCCATCAAAGAGTTGCAGATGACACTGCGTTCTTCGCAGAAAGTTCAGATGAATTGAAATAAATGTTGGGAGAGCTGAGAGATATAAGTGAATTTTCTGACCTGCACATCAATTTCATGAAAACAAAGCTCATGACAAATTACCCAGAAGAACCTCACGTGATGTTAAACAGGGTTACGCTTAATTATCTACAGCATTTACATACCTTGGACACGGTCCTATCATTTATTTTTATTACCGTCAGCATTTAGAATTCGAGGCACGAAAGAACAGCTGACAAAATACTGAAGCTTAGGATTATATACGAAAGATGACTTACTCTTTGTTGAAAACGGAAAATATTTAACTCGTGTATCAATCCGAGTCATGCGTATGGTTCACAAACGTGGCCATTAATGAAAAGAAAATTAGACAGCAAAATTAGAGTTGCACAGAGAGCGATGGAAAGAAGTATGCTGAACGTGAGTCTGAGAGATCGAATAATTTTGCAGACTGGCGTAGCAGAGCTTGTGTGAAATATTCCTTGATTCAGACAAAGTCCCTGAAATGGAATTGGGCAGGACATGAAGTCCAGATAACGAGGTAGTTACGAATTGGATTCTCCTGGAGAAATTGAAACGAAGGGGAAGGTAGAGAAGAAGATGACTTGACGAGCTGAAGATCCACACGGGATCATCATGGCCAACGACAGCCCAAGGAAACAATTGGGAGAGGCCTTTACTCAGCAGTAGGACACCAATGGCTAACAACAACAACGACGACGACGACAAAAATAATAACAGCATAAAAAACAAGTAAAATTTAATATTCGTATTAATTTGAACTTATGGCAGTCCGCAGCATGTAAGTGGGAGGGACAGTTATGTTTCCCATTATATGAGTACGTCATTGTATTTTATAAGTACGGAACTCGTCAACAATCTCCGTTCAGCTATTTTCAGATGTGAGGGAACAGAACTGTGCCTTGACGTGGGAGAGAATAATGTTGTTAATTTTGGAAGAAACTGGATAACTCCATGAATTGCAATCAACCAGAGCTGCTTATTACCACAGTTTATTCGTTTTCGTTTTTACCACTTCTACTTTATCACACCTACGTGCACTTCTTTTTATGTAAATTAATCAGAAAAGCACACTTACAATCGTAATAGCGTGCATTTCACAACAGATCGCATAATGAACAGGCCGTAACTCTGTTATTATGACGAAACCGACAGCTGACATACAGTATTAGCAGGCCGAGCCGAAAGAGTTTAAATGGAAAATAAAACGGTATATTTCTCTGCTGACAGCCTTGTTCTCTGAATAAGTTATAAAACCACGAATTTGGTTTGTTTGTTTATTTATACAATTTTATAATCATTGCATTTAATGTTGTAGGTCACTAAATAGTCACAATAAATAGCCTACAACTCTAGCTCCACATGCTTTCTAGATAAATTACTACTATCCAACTGCATGGTGCAATAGCCCTGGTGGATCTTGGCTTACCAAGCGACTGTGCTCAGCCCGAAGTCCTGCAGATTGCGAGGTGACGTGTGGTGAGCGCGCCAAATCCTTCCGGCTGTTATTCTTGGCTTTCTAGACCATGGACGCTATCTCACCGTCAGATGTCCCCTCAATTATAATCACGTAGGTTGAGTGGAACTCAAACCAGCCCTCAGATCCAAGTACGAGGGTTGGAACTTGAATAGCGGCAACACTGTTGTGGAGACGCTATGCAACGGAATCTAATATTGTCGCTGATAGCACACGTTGGTTACATACCTACCTTACCTCAGAGCAAATGGACTCGCCCTTCCCACATCACCTGCGTGCGCACAAGCGAGAGAAACACAGTCACGTGGGAGCTAGCAGTCTAGCGTAACGTTGTCACTATGTTTTCCAAACAGGAACAAAGAAGTTGGATCAAGATTGAATGTGCCAGAGGTCGTACAGCACGACAGTGTCATTAAAGTCTTCAAGAGGCTTGCGGGGAATCTGCATTGCCTTACAGAACAGTGGCACGTTGAGCAAAAGCCTTCAACGATGGTCGGCAAACTGTGGCGGACATTCATCGGGCATGATCTTGCCCCGTTACTGGACAGTGATCGAAACCAGACGAGTCGTGAGCATTCACTTCAGAACTGTTGCAGAGATTCGACAGGCAGTAGACCGCTCCATTCGCACCATCCACAGAACAGGCTCTGCTAAAGGTATACTACGACTTCAACATCGCTGGCAACGGGTTATACACAACGCTGGTGACTACATTGAAGGACAATAAAAGTTGCTAACATGTAACTCTTTTGTATCTGTTGTAAATAAATAGTTGCCACTATTTAAGTTCCAACCTTCGTAAAAGAAATCCCTGCCCTGGTCGGTAATCAAGCCCAGGGCTTCCGCTCGCTATCGCTAGACCGTGGGTCCAGCTCGTTTTATCACTAAATATTAAAAATACCCTTTACAGTATATAATTGCATGAGCTATTAGAGTTAATGTCGTTTTAGTGAAATCACAGAAATAGTTTCATCGTATGAGAAGGGAGCGACCTAAAAGGTAAGCGGCCGGTAGGGCTTTGGAAAAAAGTTAATAATGAGCTACACATATATCAGGAGGAAAACAACTAATATCGTCTTCTAGAACACACTAAGCCTATTACTACAAATCTGAAAAATGTTCCCTTCGAAGGCGTAGGGGGTCGCTAGGATCCAATGGGATGTTTAGTAGCTCCGTCGGTAGAGTACAGACCGAAGAACCGAAGGCAGTAGGTTCTAGTACATTCGGTGTCACCTTGGCCATTTGTGTTTGATATACATTTGGCGTGCATTAGGCTATATGTATACGACACGATCTAAAAGCTGAAAAAACATATTTTATTTTCCCCCGTTCTGAAAATATTACGATGGAATATAACACAAAATAAATCCACTGTATTCTATGAGTAGGGAATGAATCATAATGCGAGAAGATTGGCAAAGAGAACAAATATCTGATGGGTAATGTGCGTGAATAGAACAAAAGAACAGAAACGAGAAACATTGCTGAGTATTGCACGGTGGAGAAATTCAAGATTTCCTGGTAATAAGTGCTTTTAATTATACAGAGAGAGATATTTTCTGAAGGAAAGTGAAAGCAAATTGGAAATGGGAGAATTTAAGTTAGTCAATAGGAGAACAAAATAGAGTGACGTAATCTCGATTATCTAAACTAACAAATGGAAGTCGAAGTATGGTGATGTATAAAATTTGGTATAAAAATGAAAACATGCATGAAGAAACAAGGCATTTAAAGCTACCGAAGACACTTCAAACTTGTTACTAGATAACCTGATAAACCCAAAATTCCAAAACCTTGAAATATTTTAAAAACACTCCGTGAGGAGGCGGGACAGATCTGATCAAAACCAGGGACTCAGCATCAAAACAGCAAAACTGCCTATAAGCGAAACTATTCGTTCACCCAATTGGAAGCCTACCTTTCAAATGTTTAAGGTACATTCTAACCATGTTCTTTAAGAGAAAAGCACTGAAATCGGTTCGAAAATCTGCCCACAGCATTTTCAGGTTTACATAATGACGAAGAGTACCTAATATAGAAATTTGAAGTTTACAGTCTGTCGAAACTAATGCAAGATTAATAAAACCAGAAGGTACCTAAAAAGATAACGTTCATTAAAAACAGAGTGACTTCATTTATTCTTAAAATATTCTATCAGATCACACTAAAAAAAGAACTGATGAATATTATGAACAAGTGTAAAAACATTAGTGTTAAAATTTCGTGTGTAACGTCTTAATAAATGTGGAAATGCTTTGAACTTATTTCAGTGGTTCACAACTTCTATTGTACTTCCTCTCTATTTATTCGTATTTGGAAATGTTTTTGGAAGGAATTTTTGGACGTTTATTGAGCATTAGTGAAATAATAAAAGCTAAAATGTAAATGGATTTTGAATTGTTATTCTTTACCCATTTGTGACTCAATTCATTAAAGTGAATAGTCGAGAAATTTGTATCTTTGTGGTCTTTCAGGTTATTTTGAATGACGTTTTTGCATGTGTATTTCTAACGCCTCCTTTATATGGAATGATTTTCTGGAAAGCGCAATTACCATTTCTTTTATAAAGAAACCTAGTTAAAATCAATTAAATGTGTTGAAGCCCGTAAGCATGGTTCCTAAATATCCAAAGGAAAAATTTTAAGCACTGCTATAGTCAGTGTATTTATGAAGGCTTCAGTGAATCCAAACCGTTCAGAAAAGTTGGCAAATTTTCAAGGATGGTCCCTATGTCTCCTATCCTTAAGCCAATAATAGTCACTGTTTCAAGATGCAAGATAGTACAAGTGTCTATAAGAAATACGGTTTAAATACATATCATACATGATCTATTTATATAAATTACTTTCGGCATAATTTTGTCCATGGTTCATGTTTGTGGGTTACTGTAGTCACGTCCTAGTTCGTGAACCATGGGCAACGGCTGAGTGGCCTAGTAAGTGGTGCTGAGAGTCGGGATACCAGTTGCTATGGAATGGGAGTGGGCATCTCGGACATATTCTGAGTCGTGGCCCACCTTGTGCTCAGGCGGCTAGGACTATACAATTCACCGGTGGTCCATAACCCGTTAGAGGAGAGATCCTCACTTGGACTATGTGCAAGTAGGATAGCATCCTGCTTCATGAATTTACCGAGCTCAGAACACTTTAAGCAAGCCTCGGACCTATGGGAGTAATGGAGTCCCACTCCCATTTGACAGGCGAGGGACTCCTTGGAAACAACTTGGCGAACGAAATGGAATTCGATGGGGAGCTATCAATATTAATGGGGCTTATGGAAGAAAGAAGGTAGAACTGGCTGAGTCAGCAAAGAGGATGCATCTGAATGTGATCGGAGTAAGTGATATTCGGGTAAGGGGAGATAATGAGGAAGAGATAGGAGATTATAAAGTGTACTTGACGGGTGTTAGAAAGGGAAGGGCAGAGTCTGGGGTAGGGCTCTTTATCAGGAATACCATTGCACGCAACATACTTTCTGTTAGACACGTAAATGAGCGAATGATGTGGGTAGATTTGTCAGTTGGAGGAATTAGGACTAGAATTGTCTCCGTGTATTCACCATGTGAGGGTGCAGATGAGGATGAAGTTGACAAGTTTTATGAAGCATTGAGTGACATCGTGGGCAGGGTCAACAGCAAGGATAGAATAGTGCTAATGGGCGATTTCAATGCGAGAGTTGGGAATAGAACTGAAGGATACGAAAGGGTGATTGATAAATGTGGGGAAGATATGGAAGCTAATGAGAATGGGAAGCGTTTGCTGGACTTCTGTGCTAGTATGGGTTTAGCTGTTACGAATACATTCTTCAAGCATAAGGCTATTCACCGCTACACATGGGAGGCTAGGGGTACCAGATCCATAATAGACTATATCTTAACAGACTTTGAATTCAGGAAATCTGTTAGGAATGTACGAGTTTTTCGCGGATTTTTCGATGATACAGACCACTACCTGATCTGTAGTGAACTAAGTATCTCTAGGCCTAGGGTAGAGAAAGTGAAATCTGTCTGCAGACGAATAAGGGTAGAAAATCTCCAGGACGAGGAAATTAGACAGAAGTACATGGATATGATTAGTGAGAAGTTTCGAACAGTAGACAGTAAGCAGGTTCAGGATATAGAAAGAGAGTGGGTGGCATACAGGGATGCTGTAGTAGAAACAGCAAGGGAATGCCTAGGAACAACTGTGTGTAAAGATGGGAAAAGGCGAACATCTTGGTGGAATCATGAAGTGAGAGCAGCCTGTGAACGTAAAAAGAAGGCTAATCAGAAATGGCTCCAAACAAGGGGCGAGGCAGACAGGGATTTGTACGTAGATGAAAGAAACAGAACGAAACAAATAGTGGTTGAATCCAAAAAGAAGTCATGGGAAGATTTTGGTAATAACCTGGAAAGGCTACGTCAAGCAGCAGGGAAATCTTTCTGGACAGTAATAAAGAATCTTAGAAAGGGAGGGAAAAAGGAAATTAACAGTGTTTTGAGTAATTCAGGTGAACTCATACTAGATCCCAGGGAATCACTGGAGAGGTGGAGGGAATATTTTGAACATATTCTCAACGTAAAAGGAAATCATCCTGGTGGTGTTGCAAACAGCCAAGCTCATGGGGAGGAGGAAAATGATGTTGGTGAAATTATGCTTGAGGAAGTGGACAGGATAGTAAATAAACTCCATTGTCATAAGGCAGCAGGTATAGATGAAATTAGACCTGAAATGGTGAAGTATAGTGGGAAGGCAGGGATGAAATGGCTTCATAGAGTAGTAAAATTAGCGTGGAGTGTTGGTAAGGTACCTTCAGATTGGACAAAAGCAGTAATTACACCTATCTATAAGCAAGGGAACAGGAAGCATTGCAACAACTATCGAGGTATCTCATTGATTAGTATACCAGGCAAAGTATTCACTGGCATCTTGGAAGGGAGGGTGCGATCAGTCGTTGAGAGGAAGTTGGATGAAAACCAGTGTGGTTTCAGACCACAGAGAGGCTGTCAGGATCAGATTTTCAGTATGCGCCAGGTAATTGAAAAATGCTACGAGAAGAATAGGCAATTGTGTTTATGTTTCGTAGATCTAGAGAAAGCATATGGCAGGGTACCGAGGGAAGAGCTGTTCACTATACTGGGGGACTATGGAATTCAAGGTAGATTACAAAAATCAATCGAAGGCATATATGTTGACAATTTGGCTTCAGTGAGAATTGATGGTAGAATGAGTTCTTGGTTCAGGGTACTTACAGGAGTTAGACAAGGCTGTAATCTTTCACCTTTGCTGTTCGTAGTTTACATGGATCATCTGCTGAAAGGTATAAAATGGCAGGGAGGGATTCAGTTAGGTGGAAGTGTAGTAAGCAGTTTGGCCTATGCTGACGACTTGGTCTTAATGGCAGACTGTGCCGAAAGCCTGCAGTCTAATATCTTGGAACTTGAAAATAGGTGCAATGAGTATGGTATGAAAATTAGCCTCTCGAAGACTAAATTTATGTCAGTAGGTAAGAAATTCAACAGAATTGAATGTCAGATTGGTGATACAAAGCTAGAACAGATCGATAATTTCAAGTATTTAGGTTTGTGTTCTCCCAGGATGGTAATATAGTAAGTGAGATTGAATCAAGGTGTAGTAAAGCTAATGCAGTGAGCTCGCAGTTGCGATCAGCAGTATTCTGTAAGAAGGAAGTCAGCCCCCAGACAAAACTATCTTTACATCGGTCTGTTTTCAGACCAACTTTGCTTTACGGGAGCGAAAGCTGGGTGGACTCAGGATATCTTATTCATAAGTTAGAAGTAACAAACATGAAAGTAGCAAGAATGATTGCTGGTACAAACAGGTGGGAACAATGGCAGGAGGGTACTCGGAATGAGGTGATAAAGGCTAATTTAGGAATGAACTCGATGGATGAAGCTGTTCGCATAAACCGGCTTCGGTGGTGGGGTCATGTGAGGCGAATGGAGGAGGATAGGTTACCTAGGAGAATAATGGACTCTGCTATGGAGGGTAATAGAAGTAGAGGGAGACCAAGACAACGATGGTTAGACTCGGTTTCTAACGATTTAAAGATACGAGGTATAGAACTAAATGAGGCCACAACACTAGTTGCAAATCGAGGATTGTGGCGACGTTTAGTAAATTCTCAGAGGCTTGCAGACTGAACGCTGAAAGGCATAACAGTCTATAATGATAATGTATGTATGTAATGTATGTATAATTCTGTCCAGCGATCGAAAAAATTCTCTCTCGTACGAAGCAAATGAGCGAGATTTTAGGGCTAAAAGCGTTAGCGAGAATATGGAGCTAAGTAGACAAATCATTGCCATCGCTGTTTTTAAACGTGATTAAAAATGGAAATATGACACTCGGTTGTTGTTTTAGTTTGTTATGGAGTTTATATTTAGCTTTTCCTGAAATGTTTGATTTGCTTCAAGATTTTAACTCGTAAAATTACTTCCTTTAATGGAAAACGAGAGTAGGAAATTGTACGATTGAAGAGAAGTGAAAACGTATCTACAATACTTTATTGTGCTTGTATTTAATACTATATGACATTTAAATAAATAATAATAACAATAATAATAATTGTGCCAATAAAGGAATGTTGCATACGAATTTACTGAAACCATTACTGGACATCTAAAATTTGCCTTATCAATGCTGCATCGTACCGCAGTTAACCGTATTGAAGGCGAAAATCAGAAGTCCAACATGAATTCATGTGGATGAACAATGGTTGTACCTGATGAAGAATGGTCAGAAATTGTACCTACTGTCCAGCGAACCAGGAACGAAAATTTCTTCGGAAGATTTATGGGGCAGTCAAGACAAATGGCATCTGGATGAAGAGACCGCAGAACTACCTCTACGAAAAGAAAAACACCATTACGGATGAAATCAGAAAACGCCGATCCAAGTTGTACACACACACATTTATAGAATGGGCAACTCCAGAACGGTAAAGAAACTACTCAGTATCGTAATAAAGAGTAAATGCGGTACGGAATTGCTAAAAAAAGAATTCAGAGGGACCTACAACAGATCAACATAGTAAATCTCGAGGACCACACCGAGTGCCGAAATAAAATCATAAATGTAAAATTTATTCTTCTTTCTTCTGTATCTGTTTACCCTCCAGGGTCGGTTTTTCCCTCGGACTCAGCGAGGGATCCCACCTCTACTGCCTCAAGGACAGTGTCCTGGAGCTTCAGACTCGGGGTCGGGGATGAAACTGGGGACGATGACCAGTACCTATCCCAAGCGGCCTCACCTGCTATGCTGAACAGGGGCCTTGCGGGGGATGGAAAGATAGGAAGGGATAGACAATGAAGAGGGGGTGAAGCGGCCGTGGCCTTAAGTTAGGTACCATCCCGACATTTGCCTGGAGGAGAAGTGGGAGACCACGGAAAACCACTTCCAGGATGGCTGAGGTAGGAATCAAATCCACTTCTACTCAGTTGACCTCCTGAGGCTGAGTGGACCCCGTTCCAGCCCTCGTACTACTTTTCAAATTTCGTGCCTGAGCCGGGAATCGAACCCAGGCCTCCGGGGGTGGCAGCTAATCACACTAACCACCACACCACAGAGACGGACAAATGTAAAATTTAAGTCATGAATATCACGACAACCTGGGAAAAAGTGGACAGAGAAGCGGAAGAGGAAGCATTAAGAGAGGATGACGAGATTTTGGGAAGAAAAGAGAAAAAACGCCCGAAGATGGCATTATGCACTCAAGTACAATCGCTCTCCTTAAGGGGAACAATAGTGTAAATAATAATGATAATAATGAACTCAGGCATTCACATGGTATTGCAGAAATATCTCGAAAGTTATGAATGGGGGCTTCTACACACATTGTATGAAGGGAAAGAAACAAACAGTATACACAGAAAATATATTCAGTAGCTGTTACTAACATAAACACGCACAAAAGAATGAAAAATATAGCACTATGTACAATTCCAAGCTATCATGCACATCAATGGCATTACGAGAAATAAAAGGAAGATATGTAATTTAATCCATCAGGTTAATCTCTAAAAGCCGAATATTCGTGACCATGACCAACCAATTACATTATACCCGTCAATATTATCAGTACTGCAAGAAATATGTTGAGAAATCAACATAACCTTCTGATTGTAATGAAGAATAACAGTGTATCAACGTATTGGTTGCGAAACAACATTGTATTTGTTAGCGCACTTATAGCATTGGAATAATTCATGTATGACCTGTCAACACTATGCATACATATATTCGTTTACGCTTTCATAATCAGCTTGGTGAACTTGATGACATGATTTTCAGAATATTCTGTTTCAAAGGCATGGCTATTCAGAGAAAGTAAAATGCTAACCCTTATGTTTCCTAAAAAATGTATTTTAGTGCTCAAGGGGATAGGGGATAACGCGAAGTTGGCAAGAAGTATCACGCAAAATATTATTTCATACGCAACAAAATGAATTTCAAAGAAGCATGCTTGTGAAGTGATATGCCATTGCCCTCTCTGTGCAGCCATAGAGACTGACATTTTCCTTCCGAGAAGTACATACTTCAGTTTATCGGGAAGCAGAAGTAGTGACAAGGGGCTGCCTGGCCGAGGCGGTAAAGGTGTGCTCGGTTCGCCCGGAAGGACGTGGGTTCGAATCCCCGTCAGGAAGTCGTAAAATTTAAGAAATGAGATTTCCACTTCCGGAGGTACATATGGCCCTGAGGTTCACTCAGCCTACACCAAAAATGAGTACCAGGTTAATTCCTGGGGGCAAAGGCGGCCGGGCGTAGAGCTAACCACTCTACCCCATCACGTGCCGAGGTTACGGATAGTAGAAGCCTTTACCTTCCACCCCTCCAAGGGCCTTCATGGCCTGTATGGAGAAGACTTTACTTTGCTTTGCTTTAGAAGTAGTGACAGTGCCAAACAAGCCAGCTTTTGTCAAACAGCGCGATCGCTCAAATTCGAATGCGACTGCATCGCCAGTATTACATCTAGTGTATATGTTACTAAATATACGGCCTACAACATTCTACCAACCCGGTGAATGGTTATATTCTCTCATTGTATCAAATTCCTAGGGCAGAGTCGTTGACTTCCACATCCAGACAGCGTGGAACACCCAGCGATATATATCTTTGCACGTGTGTGCCATGTAGTATCTTCCGCCTATGAACCTGAAAGTTAGTAGACATGGGATTTTAGGCTCTAAATAATGTTGCTTTAGGCACCTAAAATAGGCTTTTAAATAGGCTTTTAAAGGAGAAAAATAGGCACTTAAAATATGCTTTAAAAATTGTAAATAGATATAAAATAGACTTTAAAATATTATAATACGCACTTAAATTCTAACATCATCTTTATTTTACTTTAAGGAACTTGGTCTATTCTTAACAGAAATAACAGCAAAATTAAGACAGAATCAAAAAGGACATTTACCAAAAGCAGTAATGGATTATACGAAAAATCATAATCAGTACTGAACCTTAATACTAAAATCACTGAACACAATTATAGCACTGTAAGCATCCCATAACGGTGTAAACGCAAACGGAGTATTTGTTTATTTATTTGTGAGAAATATTCCTACAACACTTTCATTCGTAATTCACTCTACAATACATAATAATAAACTTCTCTTAATTTTCCGCAGTCAGGTTGTGTCTTTTGTCTGTTAAAATAATTTTGAAAGCAAAGATAGCTCCACACTCACAGATATTAGAGGGGCATAGGAAAATTTACCTACATTTCTCAGCTTAACTTTACTAGGTAAGTCTACTTTTGAAATGTCAATATAGTTTTTAAAAATCATATTATTTCTTAAGGAACAAAATAAGCAAACCAAACCAAACCAAACCCCATGGCACTACAGCCCTTGAAGGGCCTTGGCCTACCAAGCGACCGCTGCTCAGCCCGAAGGCCTGCAGATTACGAGGTGTCGTGTGGTCAGCACGACGAATCCTCTCGGTCGTTATTCTTAGCTTTCTAGACCGGGGCCGCTATCTCACCGTCAGATAGATCCTCAATTCTAATCACGTAGGCTGAGTGGACCTCGAACCAGCCCTCAGGTCCAGGTAAAAATCCCTGACCTGGCCGGGAATCGAACCCGGGGCCTCCGGGTGAGAGGCAGGCACGCTACCCCTACACCACGGGGCCGGCACAAAATAAGCATTTGCCTTAAAATCCCAGGTCTAGGTATTAGTTATAACAGTACATCATATCCGTAATATTTTCAGAACTTCCCTGGAGAAAGTGAGGAATATCAACCTACTCCCTAATGGATCCTGCATTCATCAGGATGGCTGATAGAATTTCAGGTGTCCCGGATTCTAGTTACCGAGTCAGAAAATAAGAATGTTATGTGTTTAAGATGATTGTTGCTGTTACTTGATGGATGGTGTACTTTTGCACCCTTCACTTGGCACAGGATAGAGTAAATTGTAGCCTCAACTGAAGTCTTCAATGTCATGAATATCTGTGACAGTACAGAAGCTGCTGATGTATGAGTAGTGTTGAATAAAAATATTTGGAGCACGACTAGTGTGTCTGAATGATATGAAAAGTTTTATTCATAGGCAATGTTGCCAGGTTTATAGATTAAAAAATCGGTAGATTTTACGTAAAAATTTCGGGAGTTTTAATGAAACTTTCGGTAGTTTCTCGAGCACTGAAATATTATGATATATCTAAATTAAAGAACTCAATAGCCATGTGAAGTAATTATGAGAAAAACAAATAATTTCACTCACCAGTACTCTCTGGTCATTCTATGCTTCTTCTTCTTCTTCTCCTTCTTCTTCTTCTCTTTCTCAACAAATGGGCTTAATGATGTACTTTCTTACTTAGCATATAATGTATGTTTTAATGTTACTGGATTTGGTATCCGTATTTTCATTTTTAAAGTTTAATGTTTAATTTAATATTTTAATATTATAAAAATGTAGTTAGTGTGTTCATAAACGTGCATTGTATTATACGAAAACGCTACATGAAGGGGCTTTTCAGCCTCAGTGGCATGTAAATCATCAATAAATTCAATTCAATTTTCCTGTAGACCCAGTTATGCATCAGGCGTAGAAATTGTGTACTTTTGAAGTTGTAAGCAGGATTCAGATTTTATATTCTGTATGCGGGTCGGGGATTTCCCTTCGAATAATGCATTCAAGCGTGAGTTTTGAGTTCAGTATGAGGGGAGAGATTACGTAATTCGAGCCTAAAATGAATGCGGGGAAGTACCTAACGAGTGATGTTATCAATAAAGCGTCACGCAGTGAGACGAAGGGGGTTCTTCGGCACAAATATATCACGTGCCATTAATCATTATTATTAATTTACCTTAACTGTAGATTGGAAGAAATTTCGGGAGATGATTTTGTTGTTTTTTCGGATTATCTGGTGGATTGAAATTCTCCTGAAATTTCGGAAGACCTGGCAAGACTGTTCATAGGCTATGCCATGCTGAAATAGTATTCTGAGTCTGAGAGGAAAGAAATCGCAAACTACCTAAATCTTCATCTAGCCTAGTACCCCTCATTATAACACTGCCGTCAGGTCTTGTGGTTTCCCTATAACCCTATTACTTCCGGTGGTGCTATTTTAGGATCGAATCAATCTCCGGGCTGATGACTTAAATGGCAGATATGTGTTTGTCGGTCCTATATCTGTTTTAAGAGAGGGTAAAGAGCCGGAATGTTTCCCTGGAAAGGACTTCCTTAATATGCCTGTAAATCCATTGACAACGGGAGTCCAATTCGTGGTCATACAAATTTTAGTGAAAAATGGAAGGCTATGTATGTATATGTACTTTAAGGCAGAAACAGGTTCCAATAAGGACATTCCAGGAATCATTAATGAACAAGGGGAGTATGTATGCGAGGATAAAAGGCAGAAATATTCAGTCAGCAATATGTAAAGATTGTTGGTTACAAGGATAATGTCCAGATAGAGGAGGTGACTAATACTAAAAAAAAGTATTAAAATCTACCTATCATAACATTGACTTTTATAGTAAGATACAAAAGTTGAAAACTAGAAAAGCGGCTGGAATTGATAAGATTTCTGGGGATATACTAAAGGCAATGGGTTGGGATATAGTACCATATATGAAGTACTTATTTGATTATTGTTTGCATGAAGGAGCTATACCAAATGAATGGAGAGTTGCTCCAATAGGCCCTGTGCATAAAGGAAGTGTGATAGACAAAAAGCTGAAGCTGAAGCCAGTCAGTTTGACATACGTTGCATGTAAGCTTCGGGAAAGCATTCTTTCTGATCATATTAGACATGTTTGCGAAATTAATAACTGGTTTGACAGAAGGCAGTTTGGGTTTAGGAAAGGCTATTCCATTGAAGCTCAGCTTGTAGGATTCCAGCAAGATATAGCAGATATCCTGAATTCAGGAGGTCTTCTATTTATTTATTTATTTATTTATTTATTTATTTATTTATTTATTTATTTATTTATTTATTTATTTATTTATTTATTTATTTATTTATTTATTTATTTATTTATTGCTAGTTGCTTTAGTCGCACCAACACAGATAGGTCTTATGGCGACGATCAGGAGGTCAAATGGACTGTATCGCGATTGACCTATCTAAGGCATTTGATAGGGTAGATCATGGGAGACTACTGACAAAAATGAGTGCTATTGGACTGGAAAAAAAGAGTGACTGAATGAGTGGCTATATTTCTAGGAAATAGAACTCAGAGAATTAGAGTAGGCGAAGCTTTATCTGACCCTGTATTAATTAAGAGGGGAAATTCCTCAAGGCAGTATTATTGGACCTTTATGTTTTCTTATGTATATATCAATGATATGTGTAAAGAAGTGGAATCAGAGATAAGGCTGTTTGCAGATGATGTTATTCTGTAGAGAGTAATAAACAAGTTACAAGAGTGTATGCAACTGCAAAATGACCTCGATGAAAATTAAATATCGTACGGCTTTTAGTGCCGGGATATCCCAGGACGGGTTCGGCTCACCAGGTGCAGGTCTTTATATTTGACTCCCGTAGGCGACCTGCGCGTCGTGATGAGGGCGAAATGATGGAGACAGCACATACACCCAACTCCCGTGCCACTGGAATTAACGAATTAAGGTTAAAATCCCCGACCCGGCCGGGAATCGAACCCGGGACTCTCTGAACCGAAGGCCAGTACGCTGACCGTTCAGCCAGCGAATCGGACACCTCGATAGTGTTGTGAGATGGACAGTAGGCAATGGTATGATAAACGGGGTTAAAAGTTAGGTTGTCAGTTTCACAAATAAGAAAAGTCCTTTCAGTTTTAATTACTGCGTTGATGGGGTGAAAGTTCCTTTTGGGGATCATTGTAACTGCCTAGGTGTTAATATAAGGAAAGATCTTCATTGGGGTTATCATATAAATATGATTGTTAATAAAGTGTACAGATCTATGCATATGATTATGAGGATATTTAGGGGTTTTAGTAAGGATGTAAAGAAGAGGGCATATAAATCTCTGGTAAGACCCCAACTAGAGTATGGTTCCAGTGTATGGGACCCTCACCAGGATTACTTGATTCAAGAACTGGACAAAACCCAAATAAAAGCAGCTAGATTTGTTGTGGGTGATTTCCGACAAAAGAGTAGCATTGCAAATATCTTGCAAGCTGTCACTGGAGAGATGGCGTGGAATGACATCAGTAGACGAATATGTTTGAGTGATGTGTTTAAAAGAAGGAAAGATGACAATATGAAGATAAAGCTGAAATTCAAGAGAACAAATTGGGGCAGATATTCGTTTATAGGTAGGGGAGTTAGGAATTGAAATAACTTACCAAGGGAGATGTTCAATAAATTTCCAATTTCTTTGCGACCATTTAAGAAAAATCTAGGAAAACAACAGATAGGGAATCTGCCACCTGGGCGACTGCCCTAAATGCAGGTGTATTGATTGATTGATTGATTGATTGATTGATTGATTGATTGATTGATTGATTGATTGATTGATTGATTGATTGATTGATTGATTGATTGATTGATTGATTGATTGATTGATTGATTGATTGATTGATTGATTGATTGATTGATTGATTGAGAACACTCAAACACGCTTACATGCCTACAATCCGTAGATGAGGAATAAACCTACGTTTTTAAGTACACAAAAAAAACCTAAGCAATTCGATCACGTGGCCGATCTTCTCAGTCTATTCAAAATTCTGGTGGTAATAATAATAATAATAATAATAATAATAATAATAATAATAATAATAGCGGCCCCGGTGAGTCATAGGTGGAGTGTCCGACTCATGATCCCAAGTCTACAGGTTCGATCCCGGCTGAAGTAGTCAATTTTTGAAGGGCAGTCAAACACCTTGGGACTCTATAGCATTGTTGTTTGCATCGCGCACTCAGTGTCACCCGACAAAATTAAATTAACTTAGCTATAGTTTTATTTACACTACAATTCCGCTTTCGTTGCTAGATAGAACAATCGCAATGTCAAAATTGGCAGGCAGGCCGCCTATTTCGCACTATTTCATAAGGTCTCTATCACGCTAGTTGAGCACACATTATTATTATTATTATTATTATTATTATTATTATTATTATTATTATTATTATTATTATTATTATTATTATTATTATTATTACATAATCTACAGTGCTCGGAAAGTGCTGTGAATACGGGAATTTATAAAAGAGAATAATTTGCAACATAAAGAACGATCTACAAAAATGCCAGCCATTAATTTGCAATTATTATCAAAATATCTGCAGATATATCGTAGCGACTGAAGAGGGCAAGAGTTAATCTTGGTTCAGTCCAGTAGTATTTGAAGGTATTCAAATACGCCAGTGTCGTTCGACATATTTACCGTCACATAAATAAACTGCTGCTGGGTAAAATTTCGGCACATCGACGACTCCGAAAACCGTAAAATCAGTTAGCGGGACGTAAAATCAATGCAATTATTGCATTATTATACATTCCAGCGAAAACCCTAAGCTGATTATTTCAAAGGAATGAGTTACTTACGAGAACGTCATTTTTAGTAGTGAATCAGGAGAAGTGCATGAAATCCAACGTATGATTCCAGACAGGCTTTCATCATTTTAAACCTGAGGAGAGGAAGTATTCTATTCAAGCCTTACCCTGTTGGGTATTGGCTAAGCAAAGCGGTCCGTACTCGGCGTGTGAAGGTACAGTAGTAGACCCTACATTAAACTACTCCTTCAACACCTCAACTCATTATAGACTCTTGGTTTATTGCAAACAAGCACTCGACGTGTCAAAGCACAGTAGTACATTACACTATTCCATCAACACCTCAACTCGTTGTAGACTCTTGGTTTATTGCAAACAAGCACAGCTGAGACGTGACGTCACGAACCACTTGTTCGCAGTGACTGCTTGTAAGGAACGGAGTCTAGCCGTAAAATGTATTTATAAACTAAACGACCACTAATGTAATAAGTTGTGAGTCCCCTGTTTTCTCCCTATACAAGATCTTTGTGATATGCATTTAATTCAATGTCTGAAGTAGCTGGGAGATAAAGGAACTATATTTCTCCAACGCATTTCTGTGCAAAGATGTCCTATATCACATAGTATTGCCATCTTGAAAGTTAGTAGTACCATTGAAAGAATGGTTTAAAAGTTGAACTAAGTGGATTGTACTACATCATCCACCAAGTCATGATAGTGAGTTAGAATCATACATTTGTTCACTTCCTCCAGAAGGGCCAACCTCCTGGCTGTCAAATATGTCTCACGATCTACTTCCTTCAGAGTGTACTGTTTAAGTTGTCCATGATGGATTGAAGATTCAGAAATCTAATTCATGGAAGGAACCTGATCCCATAGCAGCACAATAGTACGGGCTGGAAGATGTTGACCGATTCACATTCCTCATAATAACAGGAACGCAGACGCTGATTTCAACAGTACGAAGGAGCTGCATATTGTGTCAATTTCCACTTTCCACAACTATAAAGTTATAACTCTATGTGTATAACAATCGGTATATATTCATGTAAAACTTGGAAGAGGTTAAGGAAGTCAGCTGACATTCTCAGCGTCTTTCATGAACGGAACCTCAAACGAATTCTTAATATAAAGTACCGACTACATTACGAACGAAGAAGTTATTTACGTAAGTGATTTCCATAGTACAGTGCACAAAAAAGAAGACCGATTTGTGAGTTATTATCTGTGAACGGATAATGAAAAAACCCTAAAACAGCACTGGTGTGCATACCTTCATGCACATTGCTAGTGGCTTTACGTCGCACCGACACAGATAGGTCTTATGGCGACGATGGGATAGGAAAGGCCTAGGAGTTAAAAGGAAGCAGCCGTGGCCTTAATTAAGGTACATACCAAGCATTTTCCTGGTGTGAAAATAGGAAACCACGGAAAACCATCTTCAGGGCTGCCGACTGTGGGATTCGAATCCACTATCCCCGGATGCAAGCCCACAGTCGCGCGCCTCTAACCGCACGGTCAACTCGCCCGGTACCTTCATGCAGATAAAAAGGAAAAGGATGACCACGCAACACCTGGTACAGAACGCTTCACAGATAGTTGTCCACAGGATTAAGATAGAAAACCTGGCGGCAAACAGGATTCAGCGGAGAAATCCCGTTGCTCAAATGCCACTTAGCATGGGAGGAACTAAGTCTGCTCACACATCTTATATTGTATATTTGGTCCATATTCAATTCGGCAGTCAAGACCATCGTTGATACATTTTTCCTTCGTCAATTCTCGAACAGGCCAATATGGCTGGACAAAATCCTTCCCTGGCGATGTACGGGGAGAAGTTTGCGCCATTCCTGCATCTGTTGTGATTGCTCGATAACTATTATGATTGTGCAACTTTTCTGTATATTTTTAAATAAGAATATTAAGATAAATCGGGTATAAATATTATCTAAAATGAACATTTTTGTAAAGTATGGCTATATATTATATCTATAATATTTACAACTAGCAAATGTACCCGTGCTTCGTTACGGTATTTTACATTGTATGCGGGTATCGAAGTAAATTACTGTATATGCAGTGAATAAGATTTTTTAAATTGCATATTTCTTAGCGTTATCCAGAAACAGCAGGGGGAGGTTCCCATACGTTGTTTCCAATGTAAAGTGCGAGTTGCGGAGTTGTGACGATAACGGCAGGCTCACTTGCCTACTGCCAATAACAATCGACCAGATAAGTTTTCATTGTAGTGGGAGGCTCCATTACCTACTGCACGGTCACAATCGATTTGGGGAGTTTTCTTTACAATGGTAGGCGCCCTTTCCTACTTCCAGAAAGATTACAATTGAGGAGTTTTTATTATAATAGCAGGCACCTTGTGCTGTTATCATTATAATGACATGCACCTTTTCCCAATGACAGTCACACCGAGTTGGTGAGTTTCTATCATAAAGCAAGGCCACTATGCCCAATGCCAGTCACATTTTATATGGGTAAATTTGTTTATAATGGCAGGCACAGTTGCCTACTCCTGAACACAATCGGTTACGGGAGTTTTGAACAAAATTGCTTTCTACCTTGACTTCTACCAGTCAAGTCGAGGAGGGAATTACAATGATAATCCCTCCTTACTAATGCTAGTTACAAATGAGCTGGAGAAGGATCCCATTCCTAATGCCAGTCACAGTCGATATGGAGTGTAACGATTACAATAACAGATCCCCTCCTGCTGAGAATCACTATCGATGTAAAATAATAATTATAATGGCAAACACACCCTTTCTACATCGCTACAAATAGACTACAATGAATATAGAGAGAGATCGACATACGAATATGCATGTTTACAATATTGCAAACATTCATTTACAGATTAACTGCTGCTAAACGATACACCATATCGACAAACGCCTCATTTAACGGTCTAAATGGCTCGTCTTAAGATATTTTCTCCTGTTTCATCTATTTATGGGTAAAATTGAGTTAGAAACGTTGATTAGGGCGAAATTTGGGTATGTTTTTCTCACAGTACATTACTTTTGGGTACTAATACGACAGCTACAAACACACAATTTGGCTCACGTATGGATACTGGGTGGGTCAATGTTCGTGTTGAATTAGATGATTCTACCTTTCGTATAAGTGATTGGAATAACGAATTATACGTGTACAAGGAGCAAAATGTAGGTATAATCGAGAAATAGATACAAATCTAACATACAAGGAATAGAGATACGACGAAACGTCATAGGACCAAAGCTGTAGATCACTCCAAATTGAGATTGTGCCATATGTTTTGAGATACGACTTGCCGTTTAGCCACGAAATACCTCGAAACGAAGGCCTGCACCGACATTAAAATTGCCCCATTATTCTGATATTTTTCTGGGGTAAAAACAAAATATTTAAAGATCTTGGAAGCTTGCCATAGATTACAGGCTAAGACATATAATGTTGCCAATTTCAATTTTCTATCTCGTCTGGCAGATTGTGTCTCTATCTTGCTTTAGGGGAGGGAGGGGGGTAAAAATGAGGACTTTCAGGAAACTACGGCTAACAAATATGCAGATGGTCATTATTACACTTGAAACGGATAACTGTTCGAACATTTCGCCAAAATAGTCAATGTACAGACACACGGTCGTTACGATTATTTTTTTTATCGATAAGGAATCTGCTCTATGTACAACACCTTTTGGGCTATGTCCGCTGGACTACTTCGGTTCCCTATACACCCCCAGTCCATTCCGGAAATTTGAAATGGTATGCAGCTAAAAACCTACCTTTGGACAGGTGGATGCTAAATATGCAGTTTGGTTGACGTATCTCCAGTAATTTTCGAGTTATAAGAAATACGCTTTACACGCACCCGCTTTTGAGTTAAAGCCGGTGGGACTTGTACTGAAAAACCGTCCGTTAATGATATCTGCCTTATCAATCCTCCTATCGGAAATATGCACATGAGAAAAATATTTTAGAAATTGATTTTGATGAAGGTTGGTCGATTTCCAGTCAGGCTGGTCTTATACCAGGTGGCTCACGGACTCCATACTTTCTACTTATAAATGTCCCGCATGCATAAGTGATGTGTGGGGTGTCTACCAACTGATTTTAGCAGGGGAACTACTGCCAGCGGGCAGGTTACGTCAGAATATGAAGAGATAAGAAACAGAGTCACACTCGCAGCATGTTACTCAGCGTTGCCGGTCGAATGCACCCCTTGCATTAGTAAACATCGTTTTCGACCGCATAGCTCTAGGCTGGTGTATGCTACAGCCGCACTGTATTTGCTGTCTGCATATCGGCAGTAGCTAGTGTGATCAGCAGCGGTGAATACATAGAAATTATTTTAATCTGGACAACCTGGTCGGAATGCAACAGAAGCTCCAAATAGACGTACGCCTTCTACACACATATTTCGCCGAACAGTATTCGTTTTTGTTCCATTCAATCATCTCTTTTATCGAGTTTAATGTCTACACGTGTATAAATAAATAATTTATTAGATTTCCTTTTCTACACCTTTGGCGTGTCTACAAACAGTAGCGGCGATTAGGAGGTGCGGCGAGGAGGGACAGTCCGGTCGGACTTGTACCGAAAAACGGTCCGTTAATGATAGCTCCCTTATTAATCCTCGAATCGAAATGATGCATATGACAAGAAAGGTTTATGATTTGATTTACATTAAGGCGGCTAGATTTCCACTAAGTTTGGTTGTGTATATTTGGTGGGAGTGCAAAATCACTGTTTCGGCTTTGTATAAATCCCCAGTCAGTTCAGAGATTTAGAAACAATATTGACTCTAAAACCTACCCAAGGACAGGCGAATTCTAAATATGAAATTTGGTAGCAATATATCCAGTAGTTTTCATGTTATAGACAAACAGACAAACAAACAGACTAACAAAGAGACAAACAGACATCAAAGCTAAAAAAATGATGCAAATGTTCATTAATACAATTGAAACAGATAACTGTACGGAAATTTCGCCAAAATAGTCAATATACAGACACACGGTCGTTACTATCTTATATAGACAATATTTAAAAAGCGAATAAATGAAATCTACTCATCGGCATGACCATCGTCGTTATTTTAATATTTTGCAAAATTCCCCTCTTCTTTGTTTAGCTCCTTCACACCCGTTTTCGCATAAGTCATATTTAACATACCAAGTCATTATATAGTCACAGTCACACTATTTCCTCCAAACATAAAAAATCTTCCTGCGTGAAATTCTATCATCTGTAACTAAAAAGAAATTGCTTGAAGGTGGTCGTAATGTAAACATTGCGTATCGCCAAAGCTAACCGCTGAAAGAGAATATGGTTGCCTAGCTGTACTTCCTCTTAAAACAACAATCACCACTAACACCACCACTGCTTAAAGTAATCCGGAAACAGACTTCCACGGCCTTTGCTTTCCAACGCTTGTTGAATTAAAAAAAAGCTGCCAACAACAATACAACTGCATCATCGAATACAGCCGAGCAATAACAAGTACCAATATTGCAACGATCGTGAAAAACCGGGTAACTTACAATGCAATTCCAAACCATTATTTCCCTTAACCCATTGCCTTGCAATGACGGAAATTTCCGTCATTGTCCGCGGATTGCCATAAATGCAATGACGGAAATTTCCGTCCACCCTCTTTATTGCTTTGTTGAGGTTTCCAAGGATACATATCGATATTTCTTTGCAATCCCAACATGTCTACGAGATGTTGGTAATCGTATTTCAGCTATCTTTGCCCTTCAGCTAAGTATTTCGCTGCCAAAGAGTCTAAATACGATCGAGTAAATTGCCGCGTAAAGCTTTAGTGAAGGTAAAGTCAACGTCATGGCCAAGTCGGATGAAGCTCGAATATTACGTTTTTTGGAGGAAAGCGATGTCAGTGACGGTTTTTCCGATGAAAGTGATACTGAATTACCTTCAAGTGACGTTAGCAGTAGTAATTCCGAAGAATCAGATGACATTATTGAAGAAAATGAAGGCGGGAACGCAGGTGGGCGTGTGCATAACCTAGAAAACTGAACGTGTACACAAACAGACAATGTACCGAATAATATGTGGTGTAATCTTCTTGCTACCACAGAGTTCAGTTCTCTAAGCCCCATAGTTTTTCTTCTGCTGAAAGAAGGTATTGTTCTGGTTTGTCAGTCTTGTATTCATTATTATTATTATTATTATTTCCTTATGCCCAACTAATGAGCGCAATTAAACTTATTTACCTGATGTCATTGACTTTTCCTTCTCCCAAAATCTCTTCATCTTTTCACTGTGGCTTTTCTTGCGAGGTCTGTTATGACCGCAGAGGAAAAAATCCCAAGGGAAAGAACAGGGATGAATCCCGCTATGAATGTGATAAGTGTAAGGTGGCACTGCATGTATATGAGTGTTTTAAGATCTACCACACTGTGTTGAACTATTGTTACAATGTGGACTGTGTTTCAGTGTGTTAACTTGCTGTAGCAAAAGTGATCTCTTTTAGGTCAGATTAAATTGCAATCAATGTATATTTATTTTCAACAAAAATTGCAGTTCAATGGGTTAAGACTGGTCACGCCTCTCAGCCACGTACGGATATGCAGTCCATCAGAACAATTGTCGTTGTGTTCATTTTCATATGCTTATGTGCACAGGAAAATGAACCTTACATACCTTGTAGCATAGCCTGCTGCAGAAATGTATGCATGATTCCCTCCTACAGTATAATGCATGCAAGGTTATTATAAGTTGTTATAAATAAAATCATATTAGAAGTACGATAACATATCCGAAGATTAAGTAAAGTAACCTGCTGTACACGGATAGCCTTCTCCCGTCAATGGCCCTCAGAGAAAAGATGACCAATATGGTGATCACCCACGATCACAGTCCTTGTGCATATGTTAGAAAGCAAGTGGTGACCGACCCAACCACAGAAGAGAAGCCGTGCGAAATCAGAGAAAATCTACCTGCTCTACAAAGATCCTCTCAAAATGTGTTTTCAATCGGATGGAGGGTGCATAAACAAGAAATAAGCAGTTCGGAAACACAAATGTTTTACTTTTTGTCCAACCAGATTTTTACTATCTGAATCATAAGGTGACCTTCTGACGTTATCTATACGTCATCCTGATTCAGTCAATTTCTCAAACGTCGTTTATAATATTGACGTCCGAAACGGGGGAGGAGCTTACGGTCAGCTGTTTCCAATATGGCGGCGAGATAGTGACGGGAAGTAAACACGACACTGATCGGGTGTGCGTCTGTAGGATTTATTAAGTGTTCAAAATGTCTTTGGTGTCGTATGCGCAACTGTTGAGAGTTCTCGGAGATTTCACGCGTCCATTAGTGGAAGGGGAAGAAATATTCAAGCGTAATTACTTGATATGTGTAGGTAAAAAGTTTGAAACAGAAAATGAAACTGGTGTTGTAGCGTTGTGTTTGCAATCATCCCACATCGATTCAAAACCGCACAAAGGTAATGTTGTCTTGAACAAGGGGGTTAAAATGTGAAGTGCAACTGTATATGTAAAGCGGGTTTGTCAGAGAAATGTTACCGTTGACACGCTAATTCACCTTAACAGTTAAGCTACTGTAATTTTCCACTATTAGAGGTGATGGAGTAATTTCTTGTTGATTTGGTCCATGCCAAAGCCTTAGCCAGGTGACGGGGGAGTTACCTGTTTTGTAAACTGTAATCTTGGGGAAGAAAAAAATAATAATTCTACTAAGTAAATGTTGTAAAGCAAATAAATCCTAGGCTTTATACGGGCTTGTGTTGGAACAGCCCACATAAACTTAATATTCTTCCATTTTTACCATCAGCACAAAATTTAGAACTTAGAACCGACAACAATAAGTATAAAAATTATAACTACCTACAGAATATGCAGAGCAAAGTTGGAAAATTATAATTTAAGAGTACTATAACATCTACAGTCACAGCTGTTTGGGGTTGAAGAATACTTGGTTTGTCCAATTCTACCAAATAATTAGGCTATGGCTTCTAATTTAAGATGACCGAGCGAGATGACCGAGCGAGTTGGCCGTGCGGTTAGGAGCGTGCAGCTGTGAGCTCGCATCCGGGAGATAGTGGGTTCGAACCCCACTGTCGGCAGCCCTGAAGATGGTTTTCCGTGGTTTCCCATTTTCTCACCAGGCAAATGCCACGGCCTCTTCCTTCCCATTCCTAGACCTTTCCTGTCCCATCGTCGCCATAAGACCTATCTGTGTCGGTGTGACGCAAAACAAAGAAAAGCTAATTTATGATGGCAAAATACTACATATTTTCTTTCATTGATAGAAGTATTTTATAGGCACTTTAAATGCAGTGCTTAATTACTACCAGTTAAAGATATTACTCACATGTAGATAGTTAATTTACTGCCGGCTGTTACACATATGAAGAAGTTTACAAAGAGCGGATTACATTCTATGTTCGGCACAGAAGTATTAGGCTACAAGTTTATCAGTATTTTTGATGTAGCTAAATCTTTGTGAATACAAATTAGAGACAATAACTATCAATGAGTACAATAAACAGTACCGGTACCTACGCTGTGGAAAGAAGTCGTCTTCACGAGAATGCAGACTGCACACTGTCATGTATCGCGTAA
The DNA here is from genome assembly GCF_040414725.1 of Anabrus simplex. Taxonomy (NCBI): domain Eukaryota; kingdom Metazoa; phylum Arthropoda; class Insecta; order Orthoptera; family Tettigoniidae; genus Anabrus; species Anabrus simplex. Next base: position 321,949,932 of record NC_090267.1, on the reverse strand, counting down.
CGCATTTTCCAATTGACAGCGCGGAAACCCATCTTTCTCTCTGAACTTTTTGTACAGGAAAGTAGTGAACGGATTTCGCATCCGTTTTATACGATTTACAACCGTATACAGAGCAGTACCTCCTCAAATTTGACAATTTTCTTTCTGTTTCCACCACGACGTCAATGTTTCGCCATGTAAATAAACCTCACCAGTCACTATGTTGCAGCTTCAACATTCTACCGCGTGGCTGCGCCATCCAACTTTTCTGACGTCAATTATTGGATATACCGGGAGTGCCACTTGGCCCTTGCAATCTAGTTTTATGCAACCTGCTACGTTTATGACAAGTCTGAAGTACGTAAGTCCCTCTCCCTAAACCGGGGGAATATAACGAGATGTATGATTACGGGCTAGAAGGCAGCACAAATCGTAAGCGCCACTATTAATGCATTATGAGTACCTCGAATGAACCCGTAAAACGAGCATAGATACGAAGAACAAATACCTTACAACAGGAGGTGCACACACAGACCAGGAACAGGTATTGTATAGACTGGGAACTGCCCGCTGCATGATAAGCCTCGCAATAGCTCACTTGACAGGGGCGCTTTCGGATATATGTTGGTGGACAGTGCTCGAGGGTACGAAGGTTCCAATCCCACGTATGAAGTTATTTTACCGCCAATTGCCTGGAATGTTGCAAGGTTACACACTTAATGGTTTCCACAGACTGATTTGTTTATTTGGCCCTGAAAAGGGCCTTTCGTATCGGTATCGTGGGGTATGGTATGAAGCTGGGTTTGAAGAGGTTGGAAAAAATGTTACACTGTTTCAAATACCTACGTCGTTTAACGTAGCACTGCTCTAACTGACGACGTCCGTGGTCGGTACAGAGTTGTGCATGACGTTGTAAGGACTGTCTGGCACGTTCCAATATCTCTGGCGTAACGGATCGGCATGCCTCGAGATGAAATGAAATGTCGTATGGCTTTTAGTGCCGGGATATCCCAGGACGGGTTCGGCTCGTCAGGTGCAGGTCTTTCTATTTGACGCTCTTACGCGACCTGCGCGTCATGATGAGGATGAAATGATGATGAAGACAACACATACAGTACACCCAGCCCCCGTTCCGTAGGAATTACCCAATTAAGGTTAAAATCCCTACCCGGCCGGGAATCGAACCCGGGACTCTCTGAACCGAAGGCCAGTACGCTGACCGTTCAGCCAACGAGTCAGTATGCCTCGAGATGAACAGGTTCCTGTCATTTTCATGGCCCCGCAGGAAAAAAATCCAGGGGCTTAATATCGGCCGATGTGGCGGGCTAGGGGACAAGTCCTTCCCTTGCTATCCATGTATCAGGATACGTCGCATGGATATGGTTCCGGACGACTACTACCTCGTGCGATGGAGCTCCGCCATGTTGAAACCACATCCTGCACCAGTCAAAGAGTGACACAGGTTCCAAGAATGGCGGTAGTTCATCTTGTAGAAACCACACATAGCGTTCTCCCGTCATATGGCCCTCAAAGGAATGAGGTCCAATAAGGTGATCACCCCTGATCACCCTCGAAGTAACAGCATACGTTCACGCCACACTGTACCTAAAATGCTACCGGTCGTACACAATGGGAATTTTCCACACTCCAGTAGTGTATATTATGACGATTAACGGTTCCATTGTTGTGGAATCGCGCTTCGTCCGTATATAAGATGGATGCTAGGAAGGCAGGATCAGTGTCCATATGGTGTAGGGTCCATTGACAGAATGCCACCCGGGCTGCGAAATCAGGACCATGGAGCTCCTGGTGTAAGTGCATATGGTACGGGTGAAAGAGCTGGGTATGCAATATCCGCATAACAGGCGCCTGACTAATGTTCGTTTCCTGTGGAATGGCCCGTGTGCTAGTGTAAGGGTTATGCCGGATAGCATCCAACATAACATCTCCATTGTGAGCAGATTTCATAGGATGATCTCTAACAGACCACGTCGTTCACAGGGACGCAGTTAGCCCGCAGACGTCTTCCTGCACTCCGAAATTTCATGCCTGTCTGTTGTCTATCCGGATAGCGTTTTGATACAGGCGTTGCACCTGGTATGCATTCCGTATATCTTCTCCATAGATAAGTAACATATCCACATACTCGTGGCTGGAATACATCACGGGGCAGTGAATACGCTTTGTGTTGTGTTGTGACTTGCCTCGAAGTAAAGTAGTTCGTGGAGCTACATACCTTACCTGCCATCGCATGTTTTATCATTCCAATGGGGTACACTTTGCCCTGCCTGTGTCCTACGAAGCTTGGAACACGTACGACATAGCCAACTGGTTGCATGTGACCTACCCACAGACCATGACCTCCTCAGCCTCGTCCATCCAAGCTCCATACCCCATGCCACAATACAAACGGTCCTTTACAGGGCCTAATAAACAAATCAGCCTGTGGAAATTATTACGTAACCTTTCCACATCCCAGGTAATTGGCGGTAACAAAAAATTACCCACGTAGGATCCGAACCTCCACAGCCTCGAGCACTGTCCACTACCACATCTCCGACCGCACCCCTGCCAAATGAGCTATCGGGAGGCTTGACGTGTAACGGGCAGTTCCCAGCCTATACAATATCTGTTCCTCGTCTGTGTTGTTAGGCCCCATTAAACAACAACAATCATCATCATCATCATCATCATCTTGGTCTGTGTATGCACCTCCTGTTGTAAGGTACGTGTTCTTCCTATCTGTGCTGTTTTACGGATTAATTCATGGTACCCATGATGAATTATTAGTGACACTCACGATTTCTGCTGTCTTCTAGCCCGTTACCACATATTTCGGTATATTGCCCCGGTTCAGAGAGAGAGGGGACCCATGTATTTCAGAATTGTAGTAAACGCGGCAGGTTATATGAAATTAGATTGCAAGAGGCATGTGTACCACCCGGTTTGCTATTTCATTCTTCAGAAATTATCAAGATTAAAATACGCTGATGGGAATTCCATTGGTGACAAAGTAAGCATTGTTAATTTTAAGGAGACAGTCTGGAGACAAAGATATATTTTTACCTAATATATGGATTTTATGGCATTTTTGAGCATTTCTTACAAACAACAGAAAATATATTTCCAAAACCTATCGAAGGTATAATTTTAAATAGACAATATGTTGGAAAATTTCAAATCCATTTTTGCAGTAACCTCCATTGTAGTTTTATTGAAAACCAGCTAAACCCGGCCACGCTTCACTGTGCCTCAGTCTGTTACGAAATTAATGGATAAGTAAATAACTTTATTCTAGTGAACATGAGATCAATCGCACTTTTGAATATCCGAATTAGATTATTGTTGCCATGTAACTTTTTTTTGCAATGACTCAACAATATGCCTTCTGATCCCAGTAGAGATTTGGCAGTGTGCATTCAATTGGTCATTTTAATCTCCGATGAAACAGATTTTGAGAAATTTATTACTATTTCTGGGAAAAGGAAGCAAAGACTAATAATCTGTGGTAAATTTGTCCCTGAATTTTAAATGTCGGCATGAAATGCTCTGCTATAACGTTAGCGCTGAATGAAGTTATCTACTGATGATGGTTTTCCGTGGTTTCCCATTTTCACACCAGGAAAATGCTGGGGCTGTGCCTTAATTAAGGCCAATGCCGCTTCCTTCCCATTCCTAAGCCTTTCCTGTCCCATCGTCGCCATAAGTCCTATCTGTGTCGGTGCGACGTGAAGCAAATAGCAAAAAAAGACAGGAATTGTAATTTGTTATGTTTTGGAAAAATGTTTTGAATCATCAATAATTCCTTTTAACAAATTTTTCAGTGGTTCTTTTGGCTGCGCAAGTTCAGGTGGCTTCACTTTTCCTCTCGCGCAGCACATTCCCGGGGTTTCTCATTTAAATTTCATTGCTGTGCAGTGCGTACAAACTTTGTCCATTTTTCCGATATGAACGAATTTACATGATGTATTGTATTGAATAACCGGTTGCTATGAAAAGGCTTTCGGAGATATGAAGCTCGATCATTCAGATATTACAATTGCATACGTCTTCGCTGTTGATCTAATTGTTCTTGGCGTTGTTGAGATGATTGTGTTGCACTGCTTTTATCTTCCCACTGATCTAACGATTCTGCTCGCCTTTGAGAAGTTCTGACTCTAACACGTTCATTGTCCTCTAAACGTACTTGATCAGTGCGGTTTGATATCCATTGACGTTCCGTGATAGTGTGTTGAGAACGGCGGCCAGTGTTAGAGCGTGGGCGAGGCATTACAGATTATTAATGAATGACTTAAAACTAAAGGCTGCCGTACTATGATTAAAAATCTTTTATTATTACTTAAGGATATGAAGCTCGAACATTCAGATATTGCAACTAATTGTTCTTGGCTTTGTTAGAATTATTATGCATCTCTTCTTCTTCTCGATTCAGTTCATAAAAATCGTACTATGGCTGACGAAAACACAGCCGAGATCGACTTTTAGAGTTTTTCGAGCACAGGGCACAATTATTCATGTTCATTCACATTTACAATAACAAGCAATGAGTTGCCTAGTTATATGAAAGTACATCTCGATCGCAGCATGTTGGATTCCTATTTCCAAATAACAGGCAATGAGTTGCCTAATTACATGAACCTCCTAGCAAGAAAGGTCCTTCATAAAACATGGCGGAGTGTTCCCATCCTCCTATACACAGCAATTCTTACCGGACTACAATGATATAGCGTAAGTCGTTGTCGTCTAGGGACAATCTATCCGTCAAGGTCGATCCAATTTTGGTGCGGCTTTGTAATTAAATTAATTCCACAAAAGTACTCATTATAACAAATTACCTATCCGATTGCGTTCAAACCACTTCCTAAACACGTTCGTATTCGAATGCAACGTTGCGTCAAAAGTTCAAGTCAATCGACCGACTAGAGTTTTGCAATCACAAACATACCCAGGCTGCATTTTTATATATAAAGATGTAGAATTTAGTAGATAATATATGTTTCACTGACCTGTCTCAGTCTCATCCGTGGCCTTGACAATATGAAAGTAACTGAGGTATGAGCGATGCTAGAAATGCTATTCCCTATGCAGCCATCCCTGTTATAAATGGTTGAAAAATGTCGGTCATAGGGTCGGCTGGTGCATTCATTTCAGTGGGCTTGGCAGATTAATATGTAACAGCAACTTCCGGCTCAGTGAGGAAAGCAGCGGGAAACTACCACACTCCTCATTTCCCTAATACACCTCTTCAGTGACGCCTAGTCCGTCAGAAAGCTGATGGTGGAGGTGTTGAGGTTAAAACCTGCCTTCGGACTGAATACTCAACTACATGTCTCAAGAAAGTTACATGTTTTCTGTATATAATCAAATTAGCTGCCACCCCCGTAGCCCGGGCTCGATTCCCGGCTCTGCCACGAAAATGAAAAGTGGTACGAGGGCTGGAACGGGGTCCACTCAGCCTCGGGATGTCAACAGTGTAGATGTGGGTTCGATTCCCACCTCAGCCATCCTTAAAGTGGATTTCTGTGGTTTCCCACGTCTCCTCGAGGAAAATACCGGCATGGTACCTAACTTAAGACCACGGCCGCTTCCTTCCCTCTTCCTTGTCTATCCCCTCCAATCTTCCCATCCCCCCAAAAGGCCCCTGTTCAGCATTGCAGGTGAGGCCGCCTGGGCGAGGTACTGGTCATTATCCCCAGTTGTATCTCCCGATCCAAAGTCTCACGCTCCAAAACAATGCCCTTGAGGCGGTAAATGTGGAATCCCTCGCTGAGTCTGAGGGAAAAACAACCCTGGAGGGTAAAGGGATTAAGAAAGGAAGATGTATGTTTTTTAAAAGATATAATCAACTAGCTGTAGTACCCGGCTCTACTCGGGTTCTTATTCGAATGTTTACTTTTAAGATTTGTATTGCCTGTTTGAAGTGAATATTTGTAGACTTTTTATTGTGATGTTGGTTGGTATTTTACGAACTCTGTAGTAGATTTAGAGTCATTCTTATGTGTTTGATTTTAAGTTATAATTTGAGACTGTTTAATTAAACTTTCGCCTTAAACATTGTCCTTGTAGCAACCCAGATTGGCTGGGAAGTACAGTAGTAGATCCCTTCAATATAAATAAAAATAAGTTACAACTCTACATATATATTTATGCGTCGCGTCGGGCTATAGATAGCCTATGATGTACAGGATTCCAGCTGTCACAGAGATTGTCACCAAACAGCCCAGTAACCCCAAAAACTGAAGATTTAACACTAATCTCGGTCATTCTTGACATTTTCTTTTTCATCCCTTCTCATCCCCAGTCCGACTGAGGCTGAACTTGGACTAAAAACGGCATCCAGAGTGTCTCAGTTCATCTCAGTGGCCCCGATGAGTATCGATTCAATACTAATATCGGTTTTTCCGATTGTTATTATTATTATTACATATCATCCCCTCCCCAGGGATGCCCTACCCCCAGAAAACTCTTTTTCCAGATAGTTAAGTCATATGTGTACCATGTTTAGTTGATAGCTATGCTAGAACATATACACATAATCCAAAATCTCGGTCATTTTTGACATTCTTTTTCCTCCCATCCCAACCCCCATTCCGACTGGGACTGAACTTTGAATTGAACGGCATCCAGATGGTCACAGTTTATCTCCCCGACCCCCAAAACTATGGTTTGGACACTAATATCGGTCGTTATCGATTATTTTTACATTTCACCCCCTCCCCTGTGAATGCTATGGGTCTCTTACCCCCATAGTACTTTTTTCCAGATAATAAGTCATATGTGCACCAATTATGAGTAAGAGCTATTCTCGAAGATACACACATACATCCATAACCTCGTTAATTTTGGACATTTTCTTTACCGAGCAAGTTGGCCATGCCATTAGGGGTGTGCAGGTTCGAGTCCCACTGTCGGCAGCCCTGAATTTGTTTTTCCGTGGTTTCCCATTTTCACACCACACCAATACTGGGGTTGTACCTTAATTAACGCTACGGTCGCTTCCTTCTCACTCGTAGTCCTTTCCTATCCCATTGTCGCCATAAGACCTATCTGTATCATTGCGACGTAAAACAAATTGTAAACAAGAAGGACATTTTCTTTTTCAACCCTTCCCAGCCCCATACCGATGGAGGCTGAACTTGGTCTTAATCGACATCCGGGGTGTCGCTATTCATCATAGTGACCCCAAAAACTACGGATTCTATATTAAAATTGGACGTTTTCTATTATTTTATATTTTACTCCACGTTGCACCCTCACCTCTAGAGGTGATACGGGTGTCTTACCGGTACAGCACTTTTTTTTTTTCAGATAGTAAGTCATATGCGTACCAGGCTTCGTGCACAACTATGCTCGAACATACACACATAGGCTACTTCGAAAATCTCGTTCATTTTGGACATTCCTTTTCAGCCCTTCTCAACCGTATTCCGACTGGGGTTGAACTTTGACTTAAACGGCATCCAGAATTTTAATCTAAGCGACACCGACAGTAATATCGATCATTTTCGATAATTTTTACATTTCACCGCCTCTCCTAGGGCTGCTCTGTGTCCCCCCCCCCCCCACAGTATTTTATCCAGAAAGCAAAGCACATGTATACCAAGTTTGATGGGGACCTATGCTGGGGCATGTATACATACATCCGTAATCTCGGTCGTTTTGCACATTTTGTTTTGTCACCCCTTCTCAACTCCCATGCCTATGGGGGCTGAACTTAGACTTGTAATAATAATAATAATAATAATAATAATAATAATAATAATAATAATAATAATAATGTGGGCTGGTTCTAAAACCACGGAAAGGAACCCTCGGACCAATAGGCAGCCCAGTTCCTAGGGGCTTTATAATACTGGGACACCCTCTCTCCAGGGGTAATAAGTATGGAGAGCCCTTGCCGGGGTTATAGTGAAGACCTCAACGGTTGACTTGGCAGAGAAGAAGTTCTTCGGTATGGCAAGTGAGGCGGAAGGGGCAATGAACCACAAATCCAGCTATGGTGTCTGTTCCCGTATCGGGCGGCTTGCTGGTCAGCGTCTGTTATCCCATGTTAGGGGCGGCTGTTAATGGAAGCTCTGGGACTTACAATCTCAGTTCTATATCTGCGAAGCAATTCTTGCTTCGCCACGTCTAATGATTAGACAGTTAACGCATTATGGACTACCAGTGCATTGATGAAACTACTCCAGGTGGCAGCCCAAAAGGGAAATCCACCGCCACGATAAGTGGCGCAAGCAGGCCAAAGGGTTCTGGAGAGCCTGCACCACAACGCGAGGGGAAGTCGGAGTCCCCTGGGAACCACAGACTCAAGATGAAACGCAAGTTCTGGCTAGGAACTCTGAATGTAAACTCACTACTTAAGGACGGAAAATTGAAAGAACTAACAAAGACAATGGAAGAAAGGGAAATAAGAGTTTTGGCTGTTCAAGAAACAAGATACAGAGACGAGGACTTACTCGATACTGGAAAGTTTAGGATATTTAAAGGAAAACCAGCCATCATAGTGGACCAAACTAAATCTCTCCCACTATTCGGAACAGCATTCATTGTAGACAAGTGTTTAATAGACTCCGTTGTAGGTTTAGAGAGTTTCTCTGAACGCCTATCATTTCTGCATTTAGGATGTGGAAACAAAACGTACACATTAATCAATGCCCACGCCCCGACCAATGAAGACAACCGCAAAAAAGCAGACAAAGTTGATAGTTTTTGGGAGGAATTGGAAGATCAGATCTCCCGGATTCCCGAAAGAAATGTGAAGGTATTAATGGGGGACTTCAATGCTCAGATAGGAAGAGAGAAAAAGTTCAGAAAAATAGTAGGGGAATATCCGGCACACAGGCGGACAAACAGGAATGGAGAGAGGCTTATTGAGTTGTGCCGAGCCTTTAATCTACAACTCATGTCAACTAAATTCAGACACTTGCCAAGAAAACAAAAAACGTGGAGATCTCCCAATCCGATTCTGGGTGAATTCCAAATTGACCATGTGGCGATCTCTAAACAAGCGCAAAAAGAAATCATGAACGTGAAAGTATTACGAGGTGCCCAAGTTGATTCTGATCATTATTTAACCAAAATAAAGATGAGACTTCTCCCAGTCAGGAAAAGACGAAAGGGGAAAAGAGTACCAAGATACGATGTGGGAAGGTTAAAACTTAGTGAGGAAATAAAGCATCAATACCAAAAAGAGCTGGAAAACATGAACTCAGTAAACTGGGATGACATTCGAGACAATATTAAACATGCTGCAAGTAAAACCATTCTCTTGGCGAAACGAAAGAAACGTGAATGGTGGAATGAAACATGTGAAGATGCACTCTTGCGCAGAATGGAGGCATGGAAGAAATGGAGTTCCACCAGAAGGAACTGTGACTTGATTGCCTTCAGAGATCAAAGAAAATTGACAGCACAAACTTTCAGGCAAGCGAAAAGACAATATGAAACAGATCAGCTGAAGAAGACCTCAGAAGATTTCCAGAAAAATAACACCAGAAATTTCTATCAGACCTTTAAGTCACGGTTAAATGGATATAAATCACCTGGTCTATGTTTTGAGGATGAAGAGGGTAAACTAGGAATGAACAATAAGGAAAACTGTCAAATTCTCGCCAGATATTTCAAAAGATTACTGAATTGCGACGGTCCACAAGAAAGACTGGCAATTAAGCGACCGCAGGTAACAATGCCAGATTCAAAGCCACCTGACGAACGTGAGGTATCCAAAATCATCCAGGAGCTAAAAAATAACAAGGCAGCAGGTGAAGACGGTATTGTGGCAGAACTGCTCAAAATGGGAAGTGCAGAATTAATCTCATCATTGACCCATTTATTTAAAATTATTTGGGAAACGGAAAGAATTCCAGAAGACTGGCTAACTGCTTTAATACATCCATTACACAAAAAAGGGAACAAGAAGGATGTCAATAATTATAGAGGAATTTCGCTGCTTTCGGTCCCATATAAAATGCTGTCTAAAGCCCTTCAAACCAGGGTTGAAGAAAGACTCGATGAAGAACTGGGCGAGTACCAAGCTGGATTCCGGAAAGGCAGATCATGCGCTGAGCAGATTTTTAATCTCAAGAACATTATAAAGTACAAGATGCTGGGACGAAACAAATATGTTGTAGTCTTCGTGGATTTTAAGAAGGCCTACGATTCGGTAGATAGAGAGACGTTATTCGGAATACTGGAAGAATTTGGTGTGGACAGTAAAACAAGGAATATCATCAAACAGACACTTACCAACACCAAGTCAAAGGTCAAGTTCATGGGTGAAATATCGGAGTCCTTTGAAGTCAAGACTGGTGTGAGACAAGGGGATGGACTCTCACCAATTCTCTTTAACTGTGTCTTGGAAAAGATGATAAGGAAATGGAAAGAAGGAATCCCAGACAAAGAAGCATTCCGTATTGGAAGAGGGGCAGGTGCTATACGGATAGACTGCCTGGCATATGCTGATGATATCGCAGTCTTTGCCAGTGACATAGAAATAGCAAAGAAAAGAGTGGAACAACTCCATAGCATAGCAGAAATGACTGGACTGCAAATATCATACAGTAAGACTGAATTTATGACCAACATCAAAGAGGCTCCCCAAATGTTAAAGTTGAAAGAGGGGAAAGTCAAAAGAGTAAAGAGCTTCAAGTATCTTGGAGAAATAGTTCAAGAGAATGGATCAGAGAAGCTAGCTCTGATAGAACGAGCGAGAAAAATGGAAACAGCGTATCAGCTCACTAGAGACACCTACAACAAGAAAGCTTTGTCATATGGAGCCAAATTAAGACATCTGGACACAGTCATCAGACCTGAATGCTTATACGCAGCAGAAACATTGGACATGATTGGAAAGGGAGATCTAGAGAACATCAGAAAGAAAGAGAGGAAAATGCTCCGGAAGATCTTGGGCCCGAAAATGAAAGGTGGGGAGAGGAGACTTAGACCCAACAAAGAACTATACCAGAAGACAGAGGAAGTCGTCGTATTGATGAAAAAGCGAAGGCTTCAATTTTATGGACATCTACAGAGAATGGACAGCAACCGACTGACAAAAAGGATGTTCAGCTTCTTCAGCCTAAGGAAGACGGAACCAAAATGGTTTCGGGAAGTAAGGGCCGACCTGGCCAGGATAGGAGTAGAAAAAGAGGACGTACTGGACAGAAACAAATTTAGACAAAAAGTGAAGGAGTTCAAGGGTTTCCAGGAGACTGGGGAAGAACTTGTGAAGAAGAAGAAGAGAACCTACACAGAAGAACAGAAGAAAGAAGTCAGTGCAAGGATGAAGAAGTACTGGCAGAATGTGAAGTCAGGACTGGTGAAAAATAACGTAAAGACTGTAAAACGTGGTCCATAGATGGCCTGAACGATAATAAAAATAATAATAATAATAATAATAATAATAATGTTGTTTGCTTTACGTCCCACTAACTACTTTCACGGTTTTTGGAGACGCCAAGGTGCCAGAATTTAGTCCCTCAGGAGTTCCTTTACGTGCCAGTAAATCTACCGACACGAGGCTGACGTATTTGAGCACCTTCAAATACCACCAGACTGAGCCAGGATCGAACCTGCCAAGTTGAGGTCAGAAGGCCAGCGCCTCAACCGTCTGAGCCACTCAGCCCGACGAACTTGGACTTGAACGACATCCAGAGTATCATTATTCATCTCAGTGACTCCGAGATTCGATACTATTTCCGGTTACAGAATTTATTGTCGAGAGGCACACAGGGCCAACACCAAGCATTATGGTCTGGGGAGCTATTGGCTTTAATGTGAAATCACAATTAGTGCTTATTGAGGGCACTATGACTGCTCGACAGTACGTTGATAGGGTACTCAATCCAGTGGTTGTCCCTATGATGGCGAACATTGCTAATGGGATGTTTCAGCAGAACGATGCCCGGGTTCACACTGCACGCATCTCCAGAGAAGCTCTCCACGACATCACAACCTTAGGACTGGCCCGCCAGATCCCCGGACCTCAGTCCTATTGAGCATGTGTGGGACATGATGGGTCGACAAGTGGCCAACCGTCCTCAGCTGTCCACAACTCTGGACCCGCCAGATCCCCGGACCTCAGTCCTATTGAGCATGTGTGGGACATGATGGGTCGACAAGTGGCCAACCGTCCTCAGCTATCCACAACTCTGGAACAACTAACCCGTGCAGTGCAGCAAGCATGGGCCACAATTCCTCAGGAAGCGATCCAGGACCTTATTGGCTCCATGCCTCAACGAATTCATCAATGTATTGATTGTTGTCCAAACTTGCGGTCAGAGGGACCTGAAAGTGTAATCATCTAATCACAACCGAACACTCATCCTGCAAGTTCAATTGCAGCAATGTAGCACCACTCCTTCTGGGTGTTGCTGTTTCCATTTTCTTCGGTGTATTTGCAATACCAGCGCTTACAAACAGATTAAGTCTTGGTTTATCCACAATGCGTTGAAGTATGTCAAACACTTCTTTAATACCAAGCAATATGCCTGCCCATTAATGCGTACTTGTATCCTTATTGAAATACTGTCCGCCAGCCCGTCATGTCATAGATAATCCAATTTGTCCGTCTCATCAATGGCGATTATGCGTGGTCTGTTAGGATGTCCAGGACAGCAGGTTTAATCGATTTCTGCCATGTTTGATCAAGTTCATGTCTGGAGAACAAGTAGGTCATTCGTATAAGAAAATCGACATTACGAAAAATAGCGTAGATATCGATTACACGATTTACATGGATTTGAAGATGAATTGGTCTTCAAAATACAGATATTACGGCTCCACAATGAGTTGAAGCATGTTGTCCCAGTGCTTAACAACCACGAGGTGCCCTGAATAACCAAGAAAGACGTACAGTGACCCCTCTAAAGACCATGATAAAACACCACTGAACCACTACCTTCTTGCGCTCGCTGCACGCGTTGTCTGAGAGGTACAGCATGTCCAGATTATTTCCGAATACGATTGTCAGGAACAATAAATTTGCGACTTTCATCTGATCATTCCTGACGTTCACATGCTTGTAGAAAGTGAAGAATGGCAATACGCAGTCTATTTCTTGGAGTCGATTAAACCCATTGGTCCGCATAGTACTATTGGATTCGAAATTCTACTGAATGTCGTAGATAGCGGTTTTCAACTACAGTACAGTAGCCTGTGATCGACTCGGATTGGGTAAGTCCTCAAACCTCCCTGTGTTCATGTAATGGAATCACATCACTTAGGTTCATTCCTCCAGGTCGGGCAACGTCCCTCTTTGATACCCCTCTCTGACGTAACCACGGCTTACTGGCAGTTTCGATACTGGCTCGTTCCGATAGTATCCAACGGTACTCAAATACGTCACCGAGTCGGTAGATTGACTGGTACATAAAAAAAACTCCTACGGGACAAAATTCCAGTGCTATTCCCTTTCCGAAAAATCGTAAAAGTAGTTAGTTAAACGTAAAACCAATAATATTATTATTATTATTATTATTATTATTATTATTATTATTATTATTATTATTATTATTATTATTATTATTATCATCATCTGTTTACCCTCCAGGTTCGGTTCTTCCCTCGGACTTAGCGAGGGATCCCACCTCTACCGCCTCAAGGGCAGTGTCCTGGAGCTGCAGACTCTTGGTCGGGGATACAACTGGGGAGTATGACCAGTACCTCGCCCAGGCGGCCTCGCCTTCTATGCTGAACAGGGGCCTTGTGGAGGGATGGGAAGATTGGAAGGGATAGGCAAGGAAGAGGGAAGGAAGCGGCCGTGGCCTTAAGTTAGGTACCATCCCGTCATTCGCCTGGAGGAGAAGTGGGAAACCACGGAAAACCACTTCCAGGATGGCTGAGGTGGGAATCGAACCCACCTCTACTCAGTTGACCTCCCGAGACTGAGTGGACCCCGTTCCAGCCCTCGTACCACTTTTCAAATTTTCGTGGCAGAGCCGGGAATCGAACCCGGGCCTCCGGGGGTGGCAGCTAATCACGCTAACCACTACACCACAGAGGCGGACATTATTATTATTATTATTATTATTATTATTATTATTATTATTATTATTATTATTATTATTATTATTATTATGGTTAGGAAATGGCAGGGCCTCAGGTCTGGACGAGGTAATTGCAAAAGAATAAACGCACCCCAATTTTCAATATCGGTAAATATTTGTCAATGTTACTCTTTTCGTTATTTATTTATTTATTTATTTATTTATTTATTTATTTATTTATTTATTTATTTATGATCAGTTAACGGGGTATATATAATAAGTAAAGAAGGTGAGCTCAACAACCAACTCAACAGTAAAGCGAGACACGACAGGTGAATCATCTGCGCCTACCAATATATTGTTCTGCAGCCCAACAAATGTGTGAGATTGTCTTGAGGTTGATATTTGTCTGGTTTCAGACCATATGTCATAATGCACTGTAAGCACATCCTGCAAACGATTCTGAACATTATTATCGTTCCCGCCATGTGACTACAGACCTTTCGATCAGTCTACCATGTAAATATCTTAAGATGTACCAAGTGACTATGTACAGCAAAACACGAAATTAGCGCTTGCAACTACGAGATAGTAACGCGGAAAGCGAATTGGAGGAGTAACGTACTCTAAGGCATTCGTATGTTTCACTCACAGCTGTGGTGTAGCGGATGATGTTAATTAACGGAACGTTAATATTGATAGATCGAATCCTACAACGTACAAAATTATTTGCATCGATATGAAGCATTGATGTCCGCCTCTGTGGTGTAGTGGTTAGTGTGATTAGCTGCCACCCCCCGGAGGCCCGGGTTCGATTCCCGGCTCTGCCACGAAATTTGAAAAGTGGTACGAGGGCTGGAACGGGGTCCACTCAGCCTCGGGAGGTCAACTGAGTAGAGGTGGGTTTGATTCCCACCTCAGCCATCCTATAAGTGGTTTTCCGTGGTTTCCCACTTCTCCTCCAGGCAAATGCCGGGATGGTACCTAACTGAAGGCCACGGCCGCTTCCTTCCCACTTCCTTGTCTATCCCTTCCAATCTTCCCATCCCCCACAAGGCCCCTGTTCAGCATAGCATGTGAGGCCGCCTGGGCGAGGTACTGGTCATCCTCCCCAGTTGTGTCCCCCGACCCAGAGTCTGAAGCTCCAGGACACTGCCCTTGAGGCGGTAGAGGTGGAATCCCTCGCTGAGTCCGAGGGAAAAACTGACCCTGGAGGGTAAAGAGATTACGATACGACGATGAAGCATTGATGCTTAAACGGAGAATAGTGTGTGCCACACTGAAGCAGTAAAACCACGCTAATATTGCTTTCGCGCGCTGCGCACCCTGCACGTGTACGGTAGGAATAAAAGCGCTTCAGTCATTCGCCATGTATTCCACAGACGAATACTTTTATCAATGCAGTAACAGTCCAATGAATCAGATGATTTAGACAGAGTAAATTTCGACAGCTGTAATCTGTTGCGCTAAATATTCTGCATTTTAATTCCGATCGATTGAGGTGTTATTAATTTCATCTGTTCGTAATGAAATGGCGTATGGCTTTCAGCACCGAGAGTGTCCGAGGACAAGTTCGGCTCGCCAGGTGCAGGTCTTTTGATTTGACTCCCGTAGGCGACCTAAGCGTCGTGATGAGGATGAAATGATGATGAAGACGACACATACACCCAGCCTCCGTGCCAGCGAAATTAACCAATGATGGTTAAAATTCCCGATGCTGCCGGGAATCGAACCCGGGACCCCTGAGACCAAAGGCCAGCACGCCGACTATTTATCCATGGAGCCGGAAATCTGTTTGTGAACGCATACAGTGAGGACCGGTTGATGAATGCCCCCCATGGATATTCTCCCCCTAATTGATTGGCTAGTCAATTATGAGAACGAGGATTTTTGATTTTGTAGTAGTGAAGTATCGTATTACTTCCGAGATCACCGAGCAAGTGGCTGCATGGTTTGGTCACGTAGCTAGCAGCTTTCATTCGGGAGAGTGTGGGTTCGAACCTCACTGTCGGCAGCCCTGATGATAGCTTCCCGTTTTCACATCAGGCAAATTCCGGGGCTGTACTTTAATTGAGGAGTTCCTAGTCAAAAGGCACTATGTTCACCATAAGAATGTTGTGGGAAAAAGCAAGAAACATAAGGGTATGAAACCAGTGCCTATTTGTAAAACCTCTCTCATGACCTTCAATTTTGGATGTGATTTTCAAACCCAGTAATAAGCCATCACATAAGCCAAATTTTAGAGGATCACTCTCGCAAGATAGTTGTCAAAGCGCTGGCTCAACAATGTGAGGTGCACGGTTTATAGACACCTTTTGTCGTGACATCAACTCACTTCACAGGTCTTAATGCGCAGAAAGTTGGCGCTAGAAATATCAACCCGCCTATCACGTGGTGTTTCTAGCAAACCATAAGTGATATATTCGATATTCCACTTTCGCTGGGCAATTCGAGGCCGCAACTCAATTTCACAATAATATATTTACCGCGGGAAACCTCCGTGGCTCAGACGGCAGCGCGTCGGCCTCTCACCGCTGGATACCGTGGTTCAAATCCCGGTCACGCCATGTGAGATTTGTGCTGGACAAAGTGGAGGCGAATCAGGTTTTTCTCCGGGTACTCCGGGTTTTCCCTGTCATCTTTCATTCCAGCAACACTCTCCATTCTCATTTCATAGCATCTATCAGTCATTAATAAATCACTTTGGGAGTGGCGACCCCATCGTACTAATAGCCTATATCTGCTTCATTCATTCCATCCCTGACCCGGTCATTGACTGGAAAACAGGTTGTAGGTTTTCATTTTCACATTTACCGCGATGACGCAACCTTTTCCCTCGAGAGCCGCGTGCATTCAGCACTCGATTAAGCGCGCTCAACACACTTCGAAGCCCCGTAACAAGTGAACGCCATTATCAGTTTATAAGATTCTGGGCTCGTTGTGTTCTCAATTAGAGAGGCTGACTGACAATACTGGGTACAGGTAGAGTTTTTGAATAAGTGACAGTGAAATTGCCGCCTCTGTGGTGTAGTGGTTAGCGTGATTAGCTGCCACCCCCGGAGGTCCGGGTTCGATTCCCGGCTCTGCCACGAAATTTGAAAAGTGGTACGAGGGCTGGAACGGGGTCCACTCAGCCTCGGGAGGTCAACTGAGTAGAGGTGGGTTCGATTCCCATCTCAGCCATCCTGGAAGTGGTTTTCCGTGGTTTCCCACTTCTCCTCCAGGCGAATGCCGGGATGGTACCTAACTTAAGGCCACGGCCGCTTCCTTCCCTCTTCCTTGCCTATCCCTTCCAATCTTCCCATCCCTCCACAAGGCCCCTGTTCAGCATAGCAGGTGAGGCCGCCTGGGCGAGGTACTGGTCATACTCCCCAGTTGTATCCCCCGACCAAGAGTCTGAAGCTCCAGGACACTGCCCTTGAGGCGGTAGAGGTGGGATCCCTCGCGAAGTCCGAGGGAAAAACCGAACCTGGAGGGTAAACAGATGATGATGATGATGATGACAGTGAAATTTGCAACAATTCTTTATTTTACCCAAGTGACATTATAGCGAGTACAAGTAGAGTTTTTTAATAACTGACAGTGGAGTTTGAATATTCGCAGCAATTATCTATTTTACCCGAAGTGAGACATGCACCTGGCGATATTGTCACGAAAACCCAGCAGACAGTCCCTCACTTGACCCTACCCGTATTTTCCTTTATTTTCCCTTTCTCTCAAATTCCTGTATTTTCTTAAAATGTCTTCTTTCATTGTTCACAACTTTATTTTTACCTGCATGTTATTTCTAACATGATACGTCTTGTAGCAACATGTAAATATCAACAATGCATTAAATTCTTCTCTAGTAAACTGGCGTATCACTGTTAGTTACCTTAAGGGTCTCCGAACATGTTGAAATCGTGAACAGTTAAGAAATATGAAAGGAGATATTTTAATGGAATACAGATAACTGAGAGCGAGATTCACCGTACTCAACCTGCTACGTCGGAAAGCAAGAATACAATATGAAATCGCCAGGATTGTGCTGAAATATTACGTCGAGTCATGCATAATGTCCCTAAAAGACTGCAGGAATGTATGTATCAATACGGCCGTTATCTGTCCGATGTTAACTTCAATAAATAAATCATCGGTTTTCACTAATCTGCATTCCAAAATACCCCGTTCGTTTGAGTCAGCCTGTATTTCCTGTCCTACTAACCTTGAGGTCTACCCCTGTTCTCTTCCAGCAGACATACGTGCGACGCCAATATAGACTTCTGTTTTCTCACCTTTCACGAACCCTTCTCCTCCGATAGTTGATACCGTCTTTCTTCAGGTATCGATATTATTATTATTATTATTATTATTATTATTATTATTATTATTATTATTATTATTATTATTATTCCGTTTATTCTTCTTCCTTATTTTTTTCATGTGTGTAAGAGCTATCCGATTCCCTGGTTGAATGGTCAACGTTCTGGGCTTTGGACTTGTGGGGTTCCGAATTCGATCCAAGGTTGATATTTAGGATTTCGACCACATATGGTTAATTTCTGAGACTGAGGTGTTAGATGTTCTGTTTCTAACATTCCTGCAACTTAGACACGTACACTACACTTTATCCCCTTTACTTTGACACACAGACTCTACCTACCCACATCGAAGAGTCAGTGTTACAAGGGCTGTACCAGGCTGTAATGAAAGCAAGGAGGTGATGATAATCTGGTTGATTTGCCCCTTAAGATATCGAACATCGTAACAATTCAAGAAGCCTGAAGAATAGAACAGCCGTTGTTACCTTCTTCCAAGTTTCTTTCTTCTCAACCTCAAGGCTGACTGGTAGCATGTTTATCCTGCAAGTCTGCATCTCTACTTGATTTCGTAACATGGACATCAACTTTTACCACTGTTCAGAAGCTTTATTCTTGGCCGTCCTCTTTATGAGTTGCCTTCCACTTGACCTGTAAGCTAGGAAGTTCACCAAGATGAATGACGTAATAAACGAATTGTCCAACTGATCTGCAGTTTTCTGACCATTTCCACAAATTTGCTTTCTATTCCGCTCTCCTACGGGCGTTCGAGTTTGTTACCTTACTAGTCCAAGCAAGATCAGGCGCCAACTACCTTTTTCAAACTCACATAGTTTGTTTGTCTTTTTGTGGTTTAACGTCGCACTAACACAAAAGGTTTCCGAGAAAGTTTGGGTAGGAAAGGACTAGGATTTGGAAGGTGGTGGCCATCACCTTAATTAAAGTACATCCGCAGCATTTTCCCGGTGTAAAATTGGAGACACCTCAGAAAACCATCTTCTGAGCTGACGACGGCCAAATTCGAACACATAATCTGCTGAATGCAAACACACAACTACAAAGGGCACTAGGAAAGTTTTGCAATAAACAAAAACGGTTGACTGGACACCCCTGTTATGGTGAGGGATGAAAAGAGGGGTGAAAACTGGTCTAGAAGACAGCACGGCGTGACCTTCACACCAGTTGTTACCAATCAGAGAGTGGCTGGACGACATTAAAAGAGTCCATAAGCATCAAGAAAGAAGAAGAAGAAGTTACCAAGCAGAGGGACTGAAAACAAGTTAAGACGTCAGTGTGGTCTAAAGGTGAATAACGCGCAATTTTCCACTACAATTTTGCTCGTGGATTAAACTGTTGACCAGTACCTGGACGAAATTACTCCTCTGCTGGGGAAAGACTGTCCACATCGGACAAAAATTTTCCGCTGGTACAAAGAGTTCCAGAGGGGAAATTTTCGGGTTGAAGACGATCCTCGTTCTGGGCGACCATCTGAATCAGTGACTGAGAAAAACATTGAAGCCGTGAGGAAAATGTTGCAGCAAGAGAAGCGGTTGACATATCGGCAGATAGAAGAGATCCTCCACATCCCTGCACCACATCCATGTTAGAATGGTTTGTTCCCTTTGGGTGCCCCATTCACTTTCAGAGGAACAAAAGGCACATCGAGTGAAATGGTGCCAAACAATGCTAAAACAGTTTGAAAATGGGACTTCGCGTAACGTCAATAGCATCATTACAGGTGACGAAACTTGGCTTTATTATTACGATGCCCCAACAAAATCCCAGAACAAGGTGTGACTGTTTGAAGGTGAGGGTACGCCTGTGACTGTACGAAAGTCAAGGTCAGTGAAGAAAAAGATGATAGAAGTTTTTTCACTAAACGGGGCATCCTGACTCGGGTTGTGCTAGAAACACAAAGGACAGTTACTGCGAAGTGGCACAGTGAGACTTGTCTGCCTCAGGTCATCCAGGCTCTCAAGCAGCTCCGTCCAAGGTCACGGCTCAACACTTGTCTCTTGCATCACGACAATGCTCCAGCACATCGTGCTAATGTAACAATGGATTTTCTTGCCAGATCAGGGTTGACTTTGCTTCATCACCCTCCATACGGTCTTGATCTTGCCACATGTGACTTCGCACTCTTCCCAGAAGTGAAGATGAAACTGAAAGGGCGGCGTTTTGCATCCGACGAGGAGCTTCTGGCAGCATGAGATCAAGAGTGTGAAAATATAAACGAAAAAAGTGGCAGAGTTGGTTCAGTGACTTGTTTCGACGTATGGAGAAGTGTATTGAGTGTGGTGGAAATTATTTTGAAAAAGTCTAAAGCGTTCACTCACATCGCAAAACTTTCCTAGTGCCCTTTGTACACATTAGGCACTGCATAGTCAACTAGCTCGGTTAACAGACATACGTGCGACGCCAAGGTAGACTTCCACCTTTCACGAACCCTTCTCCTCGGATAGCTGATACCGTCTTTCTTCAGGCCTCGATATTATTATTATTATTATTCTCTTCTGCCCACAGCCGAGTCCAGGTTTTGAATTCTAGATCACAATAGTCCAGATTTTCTTTCACTGGAAATGAGATAACCTTAGAAATTATTTCGGGATTCTAAGTCCAACTAAGGGGTAAAACTTAATAATCATACCTGCATACAGTTGGGAGTGGAGATGTGATTTATTTTAATGCTGCAGATAAACCACTCGGCCCTTTACGGCATCTGTTAAAAACCAATTCTAAGCCAGTATATTGGTGGCAAGGAAAATATATTTCGAAATTAGATATTGTATAGTTATGTTCATAATGCCCGCAGAATATTTTTGTTTCAAAACATTGGTAAATTTCTTGACACATTCTTGATAATATGGCGCATTAAAGGGATGGTGGTGAGCTTGGTGATGAATGTGATGTGATATTACGATATGTTTGTATGAACCGTAGTGATAAGAGGGAGTTGTTGACATTGTAAGCACGACACTCTGAAAAATGATAGATTATTGTTCGCTTAGGCTGCATTTATATGGGTGTATATAATAATAATAATAATAATAATAATAATAATAATAATAATAATAATAATAATAATAATAATAATAATAATAATAATAATAATAATTTTACAGTAGGTTCTTTAATTTGTAATGGTTTTACATGACACCAGACATCAAGAATTGTGCCTTAATAAGGGGTTGGCTACGTGCCGATAAAGCCATTGGTAGACACTCCCACATTTGTGTATATTTAAAATTCCGCCGGACTACTCCTGGGTTCTGCTCTGCATCTTGAATAGAGGATGAGAGAAACTAACCAGCTGCTTTGCAATGTTGATCCTTTTTATTGTATACGAACAGTATTGTGCTAAGCCTTCTACTTGTTTTCAGAGTTTATAATAACGTTATACAACACTGTAAGCATCAGACACTTGGGATTTGTTATTTCTGTTCTTATTAAAGCAATGCATGTAAAAGCATTTATATTTTTAAATAGTGACCTAAATGTTATATAGGAATAATGTACGAATATATTAGTTTTTAGAGTCGGGTTGCATAATATTTGCAAC
This sequence comes from Anabrus simplex, assembly GCF_040414725.1. Taxonomy (NCBI): domain Eukaryota; kingdom Metazoa; phylum Arthropoda; class Insecta; order Orthoptera; family Tettigoniidae; genus Anabrus; species Anabrus simplex. Next base: position 321,928,114 of record NC_090267.1, on the reverse strand, counting down.
GTATTTGACCAGAAACTGTGAGCTGCATTGCATTTTGTCATGAAGTGCTAGATGAAAGCTTTGGATGGGTAGGTAAATGTTATGTGTGTTCGTCGTTCCACGGTACTTCTTATTCTTATTCTTATTCTTATTCTTATTCTTATTCTTATTCTTATTCTTATTCTTATTCTTATTCTTATTCTTATTCTTAGTTGCTGGACTTCGTTGTAAAAAACTGTTCTTCAAACCTCCCAGAAAGCTTAAAGTTATTGGAATATTGGGTGGAACGTTTAACAAAAATCAACTATGGATCAACAGCTGCACGATTTGTCATTTGAAAAACCAAACCAGATATACTATGTATCACATGAGTGGATAATATTCATCCCGTGTGAGGTTATTCCTAAAGGTTTAATGTGTTTTCATTCATTAGCGTATAACATCTAGGATAACTACTTACTGGACAAGAACTGAAAAGAAAAGCATAAAAATAGATCACTCTTTCTTTCTTTCTTTCTTTCTTTCTTTCTTTCTTTCTTTCTTGTGGGGGCCGATGACCTTCGATGTTAGGCCCCTTAAAACAACAAGCATCATCATAATCATCTTTCTTTCCTTCTTAATCCGTTTACCCTCCAGGGCTGGTTTCTCCCTCGGACTCAGCGAGGGATCCCAACTCTACCGCCTCAAGGGCAGTGTCCTGGAAAGTGAGACATTGGGTCGGGGCATACAACTGGGGAGAATGGCCAGTACCTCGCCCAGGCGGCCTCGCCTGCTACGCTGAACAGGGGCTTTGTGAGAGGGGGGAGATTGGAAGGGATAGACAAGGAAGAGGGAAGGAAGCGGCTGTGGCCTTAAGTTGGGTACCATCCCGGTATTTGCCTGGAGAAGAAGTAGGAAACCACGGAAAACCACTTCCAGAATGACTGAGGTGGGAATCGAACGCACCTCTACTCATTTGACCTCCCGAGGTTGAATGGACCCCGTTCTAGCCCTCATACCACTTTTCAAATTTCGAAGCAGAGCCGGGAATCGAACCCGGGCCTCTGGGGTCGGCAGCTAATCACACTAACCACTACACCATAGAGGCGGACATAGATCTCTATACTCATGGTATTATTTCATGCTTAGCTCCAATACTCGACATATTTCGGTTTACAAAAACCCATACTAAATTAATTCGGTGCACATAAATGACGGAACACTAGGTGCATTATTATTAAACAGCGCATGCAATTAAATTCACATCAAACATGATGAAGTCAAAACACAAAACCAAGCTAAGAACTGTACCATATATATCACACAAATATTCACTGACACAGTCATCGTTATTTCGGGTAAGCCTCGAAGACGTGGAACTAAACGAAGCCACAGAACTGGCTGTAAACAGAAGATTGTGAAAACGCTTAGTTAATTCACAGGAGCTTGCAGACTGAGCTCTGAAAGGCATAACAGTCCATACTGAAGAAGTATATATGTATAATATGTATGTACGTATGTATGTATGTATGTATGTATGAACTTTTTTGTGTGTTGGTTTACTTAACTGTTTGTTTGTTTGTTTGTTCGTTCGTTTGTTTGTTTGTTTGTTTATTTGTTTGTGTTTGTTTGTTTGTTTGTTTGTTTGTTTGTTTGTTTGTTTGTTTGTTTGTTTGTTTGTTTGTTTGTTTGTTTGTTTGTTTGTTTGTTTGTTTGTTTGCTTTAGTAACATGATAAAATAATAGTGCACACTTTTATGAATTTCGAAATACATTTTACAATTGTGTTACATTATACATTGGACTTATTTGCACCACGATATTCAGGTAAAGTAGGGTTGAAATAATGTTTTTCTCATATTTTGGAAACAATCCACTTTGTTTAGAATAAAATCGAACACATATAGTACCGTATTTACGATGTTTGCACAGTGCCCTATATAAATGTAGTCCTATGTATGTATGTATGTATGTATGTATGTATGTATGTATGTATGTATGTATGTATGTATGTATGTATGTACTGAACCCATGACCTTTGTGCCCTAGGAATTTTAAGTATGAAAATTATTACGGAAGGCCTCATGTCAATTGTAATAGGAAGCTCGAAAATTTATATATATCACGGGAGTGACACGTGGCAAGGAGGTAGCTACTTTCCGTCCCACGCTCTGAGATGTGACGTCATGCGCACGTGTCGAATGTGAAAGGATACAGAAGAAAGTTTATGTTGAATATATATAATTAAATGAATTAGTGGTGAATGCAATATAATGAGGGTCGTGTATTTATCTATAAGACAATTGGTCTTTAGTAAGACAGATTTGAGACTGCTAAGCCATTTCCGGGAATTATTTCAGATGGACGCGCGTGTCTAGCTTACCCACGCTAAGTCGACAAAAATAGTGCCTATCAAATGAGGTCATTTAACCAGTTAATTTAATAAGAATAAATTTTAAATGTCCAGGAACACTACTGTTAGCAATGTAGCAAGTATGTGGTTACATCAAAAACTCTTTTAAATACAGTTCATTTAAGTCGAAAAATTACGCAAATTTTCTTGGCGGCAAAGGGAAAATGCCTGGAGAGAGGGGGTACTGTCTATAAATATAGAAGGGACGCCATGTTGAAACCGCATTTTGTATCGTGAGGCTGAAGACAGAGGGTTGAACTGTTCTGTAAATCGATCGACAAGTAGACTAAGTCCAACCAACAGATTTTAGCCGATGTGGCTGAGGTCTTGACTCCATGTGGAGAAAGTTTTCTTTGAGCATAAGTAATTGTATAAAAAGGACGGTCAAGATACCGAAGAAATATTTATAAAATTGTTGTGTGGTAAAGAAAGTAATTCGTGTGCGGGAAATAAATACTATCAGTCCAGTGCGATCAACAAAACAAACAAGTGAAGGGCATTTCTTTTTGTTATGCTTTATTTCCAGGAAACAGGAAGAAAAATGCAATGTACAGCCAAAAATATAAAAATGGCTAAATAAATGAAAAGAAGTCGCCGGTGAGCCCAAAGATGAACGCTGGCGTGACTTAAGGTAGGAGACATGCCATCTTAACGCCTATTATATCTTGTTTCATGATGTCAAACTTATATGTATTTGAATTGGGAATTTATGACGCAGTTGGTCACCCATATGTTCTTTCCTGAATATCAGAATATGGCGAAAAGGGTCATCGGTTTTATTTTCTGCTTGGAGAAATTTTAAGTCTTGCGAGTGCCGTGTAATGTTGTAAAAAGCTATTAATGAGGGTTTCGAAGTGATATCACGTCCAAAGTAGATCGTCATTTCCGTGTATTTTATTGCCTAAATTTTGTGATGTCAAATTAAGATGTTTATTCGACGTAAAATTTTCAGTTGGAATTTTGATGGAATTGGTGCAAAAGGGATCCGTGGTTACCCATTTTCAATCGGAAGGAAGCGCTGTGTGTAGTGTTATGTAATGCAGATCGGTGAAATTTGTCACAAAGTGTAACGTATTCTATGTCCGTTTAAACCGTGTCTGAGTGAAATAATAACAGTAAATTTGTCAGTCACTTTCGTGGAAATTCAGTTTAAAAATACCTGATCATTTTATGCGAAGTTGTTCATTATTAAAGCATTGTGCGTTATTAAGCGTCGGGGATTCTAGTAAGGATGTTTTATTCCAGTTCTTTTGTTAGTGAGAGTCGTCGAGTTTGAGAAACAGAGATTAGATTTGTCGTATGAGTTGAGATAAGATTTGTGAATCAGGTGATTGGAAGCCTGTAGATGAAGCCGGGACTTTGTGGGAGCCCGAGGAAGATTTTATAATGTTTGGGAATGGAAAGCAGAGTACGGGAATCCACGCCGGTATTAATTTCCGACGTGTACAATTATTGTGGGACATTTAAAAGTAAATCTGTGTGCATATTTGTTTGGTCAGAATATCGTATTTTGTTCTATTTTGTTAAGTCAAAGGGGTTCATTCTTTGAAGCCAGTCATGTATGGCGGTAGACATATGTTACATGTCGAAACTGACAGCGAGGGTGGTTTGTGTCCAGTACCCTCCGCTGATCGGAGTTCACCGTTCGAAGGTAACGGGGATGGGCGCGTGCTACGTGTTAGAATGAAATCGCATTCTTGGCAACAGAGATAAATAACTACGGGATCTAGTTGAAATTTTCATCCGGGAATAACATGTAGGTTATTAGATACTGTGAATTAGTTTAATTGAGATTGTAATGTATATTTGAAACCCCCTAAAGTTAGAATATAATGAGCGAGGTTAGCCAATTTCAGGGTTGTCCAAAATATAGAATGGTGGTAGTGATGATTGTTTTGTTAATGAGGGTGCACAATCTTGATGATATGTTCTGACAAGATATGACATCGTAATTGGCTTACCTTATACGGCGAGTTACTTTTGGTTTGTACTAGATTTTTAGGGTTATCCAAGTATTAATAATGGCTAGGGTTAGGTTAGATTTAAAGTGTGATGTCATGAAACAAGATAAATACTGGAAATTAATGATGTAAATCTTTCCAGCTACATAATGCCAGATGATAAACATTAAACATGAATTGAATATAACTGCGTCAAATGTTGAGTAGGGACTTATGAAAGAAACCATTCGTCCGTGGAGATAGAATTTGTTGCTCATTAAAATTTCATTAAATCATTTTTTATTTAATTATTAAACTCAGTGGAACCGTATTTGTGAAATAACTTTAAAGCAATCGAATAACTTGGAGATGCATTCTGGAAATCTCTGTTTATTTTTGTGGGAATTTTTAAATGTTAACGTAACGATTAAGGGGACATATCCTAAGGTAGTGGATTTTACTGCCACAAAGTATTGTGAGCGTTGTTGTTGTTGTTGCATTATTTGACTTTAATTGATTGAGCAGTAAATATGCTGAGGTTAGTAAAGTGGAAACTTTGGTCATCAACCGATGTAACTTAATTGTGTTTAGCCTTCAGCTTAGAAACGTGGATAGTCATGGGGTCATCAACCTCAGGGACTTAGATTAGAGCCATATGCCACTGCAGTATCATTTTTCTTGCGGTAATCATCCACAATGACTTTAAATTAATTTAGAAGTTTAGAGGTCGGTCCATGACATAATCGCAGATCACATCGATTCAATTAAGGGTCCATACCGTATAACCACTGAGTGGCACACACCGTGCCTTAATTACACCCAGAGTCCAGAGTTCGTGTTACGAGGGCTGGACCATCAAGAATCATTATGATGGTACATGTAGTCTCACATGGAAGCCGAATTTAAGGATTTCCAGACTTTCCTTTCTTTATTAAATAACTGAGACAATGGTTTCTAGTAAGGATGCCCATCAGGCAGTTAAGTCAAAGGCTCAAACCAGCGCTCGGCCCCTAAGTGTAAAATGATTGTGGTAGAGTGGACAAGAGAGAGTCCGAATTATACATGGATTTCAAATTATTAGTTTCTTCAGTAAATTTTTCCTAAATAAAAATACAGATATTTTATGAATGACATTTCATTTGAGTAGATAGATTAGGATTACTGAACCCTACCTTTACCTCAGCAAGTGATGAAGAACCCGATACGACCCAAGATACAGATCTCATGAAATTTTGCTGATAGGTAAGGAAGGTAGGTAGCCTTCAGAGTGGACTAAAGGGTTCAGTATGTATGTATGTATGTATGTATGTATGTATGTATGTATGTATGTATGTATGTATGTATGTATGTATGTATGTATGTATGTATGTATGTATGTATGTATGTATGTATGTATGTATGTATGTATGTATGTATGTATGTATGTATGTATGTATGTATGTATGTATGTATGTATGTATTCAAAGGGAAGTTCAGCTCAACACAAAGCAAATAACTTAGGGAAAGTCGACCCAACAATCATAAATTAGGAGAAAATATCCTGGTCCGAGCGAGTTGACCGTGCGGTAAGCTTCGCGTAGCTGTGAACTTGCTTGCGGCATATGGGGGTTCGAATCCTGCCGTCGGCTGTCCCTAAATTAAGGCCACGGCTGCTATCTTTCCAGTCTTAGTCCTTTTCCTTCCCTGCATTGCGGAAAAGTTCAATGTGTTCGTGCGACGTTAAACCATTAGCAAATAATATACATGCTGGGATAAGAATGCTCAATCCGGTGTATACTAGAGACCACCGAACGATGTTTAAAATCTGATCAGAGAAAGCTGAGCACGGGGCTTGAAAGGCAGTAGATCTTCATATTTCAGTTAAATGGGGCGAAACTGATGCGAACCAGAAGAATGTGTCGTATAGTTCTCCCAATTTCATCGTTAACGCCCTTTCCGCTTCGAAACCAGCACTGGGGTCCATGTGGAATCTGTCATTTACGAGACGAGCATGCTATTGGTCAAGCGCCTTCTGCTATTGGTCAACAATTGGGTTGACCGAGCTCGATAGCTACAGTCACTTAAGTGCGGCCAGTATCCAGTATTCGGGAGATAGTGGGTTCGAACCCCACTGTCGGCAGCCCTGAAGATGGTTTTCTGCGGTTTCCCATTTTCACACCAGGCAAATGCTGCAGCTGTACCTTAATTAAGATCACGGCTGCTCCCATCTCACTCCTAGTCCTTCCTGTCGTATCGTCGCCATAAGACCTATCAGTGTCCGTGCGACGCAAAGCAAGTTGTAAAAAAAACCGGGTTGGCCCAAGGCAGCCATCTGCTATTGTTCAGTGGTCGAGCCGACGGGTTAATGTTTCAATCGCCAATCGTTTAAGGAGGAAATTGCGAAAACTTTACAGGGCCGCGTTTGGTACTTGATGACATCGACCTACTATTATATTTCTGATTCAAGCTTACAGTAAACAAATTCCCTGCAGTCTAACACGGTGAGGACAAAACTAAAGGGTCACCGATTTCGTTCAAACCTTAGGAGGTTGATCTACGTCAAAATGAGTTTGTGCCTTTAACATTTATAAACAAGAAAATGGCCCTTTAAAGTTAATGCTTACATTTCGTCAATTTCCATGTGAGTACGTATAGCACTGCTGATCAACTGGTCAGCGTCACTGACTTGTACGTGGGCGCCTTGGTTCACGGAGTGAAAGAGCTCAATCTTGTTACGTTTTCTTTTCCTCCTCCGCATATTTTCTCTTTCTTTAACTGAATTGAGAAACACTTAGAATCCATTGAAGAGTACTAATAATTTTCGTTACAAAATATGTAACTACTAAAGGCAATGCCTTGTCGCTGTAGCCACATCTGGCTATCTTCTGCTAGACTCTTCATGTTACTATATGAACCGCATGCAAGTTCACCGACGGAGTTCCTGATGTATGACATCCTTGGTCGTTCCCTGGGTATCTTTCCCAGTACTTTACCTTCGATGATTGGTTGGAGAAGAGAGTCATATCTCAGTACGTGTCCAAGGAATTTTATTTTCCTCTTCTTTATCATATTTAATAAACATCGATACTCCTTTAATTTTATTAAAACAAGGTCATTTTTTTCATCCATTCAACTTGTTTTAGTAATTCTTCTCCAAAACCACGTTCGTGCAGCCTCAAGTTTTGTTTCTTCCTGTTTCCCTTATGTCCAGGTTTCGCATCCATATAGTATCACGCTCCAAACAAAGATCTTGAGAAATTAGTTTCTGGTTTGCAAACTGAGAAGGTTGTTTAGCAATATTTTTCTCTTATTTCGAAAGGCTTGTTTTGCTACCGCTATTCTTTTCTTCATTTCCGAAAGGGACCTTTAATCACACAACCCAAATAGGAGAATTTTGTGACTTGTTTTATCGGTGTATTATTTAAAAGAATTTCTAGCTGTAGGCTTTTTTTTGTCTATTATCATGAATTTTGTTTTGTTTATATTTAATTTTAGTTTCATTTTTTCTAAGGATTTGTTGAATATTCTTAGCATCTTACTCATATTCTTTTTTCAGAATTAACTAACATAGCAATACCATCTGCAAAGCAGATACTGTGCACCTGAATACCATTAAATCCACCTCTTTATATGCCCTTTCATTTCTCTACCTGCATTTTCTCTGAACATGTTAAAGATATGTGGTGGCAGTGGGCAGCCTTGTCCTACTCCTCTTCTAATATTTGCTTTTATTGTAGTATCATTATTATTAACTTCCATGGTTTGAGCTTTACATAGATTCAGAATAAGGCGCCTGTCTCTCCAGTCAAGTCCCATATTCCCCGTTACTTGAAAAAGGAATTTCCACTCAACATTATCGAAGGCTTTTTCCAAGTCAATAAATGTTACATAGGTTTTCTTGTCGACTTCTAACTTTCTTTCCAAAATTTGATGTAATGCCTCCCTAGTTCCTTTTTGTGTTCTAAAGCCATATTGATCGTTATCCAACTGTTGTTCTATTTTCCTTCTATCTTTAATGATGATAAATATAATCTTAGAAATGTGAGAAAGGATCACTAATGTCCTATAAATCGAACAATTGCGTGCATTTCCTTTTTTGGAAAGTATAATTGTTCTACTAATAAAATCAGATGGTAAGGTTCTTTGTTCGAAGCATTCATTAATAACTCACAAAAACAGTTTTTCATGGTGTCATCGCAGTTTTTCAAGAGTTCTGCTGAACTGGCATCCACACCAATGGCTTTGCTTAGAGAGTGCTGCATCGAACTGCCGTAGTGACGGGTGGTCCTCTGTTGACTTCTTGAAGTGATTCCAAATATCCTTCAATACTGGCAATATCTCCTCCATCATATAAGTCTTCAAGGTATTCTTTCCATCGGTGACTTACATTTTCGATTTAAAAGAGCAGTTTTCCATCTTTATTTTTACAGTTTTGCTTCTATTTCTTTTCTTATAGCCCAGAAATTTTATCTTAAAATAAGCTTTATCAGAATACCCTTTCTTCAAATCATTTTCGATTTCTCCGCTTACATCTTTCATCCAGTTGTCCTTGGCTAGTCGGCATTACATTGTTATAAAGTGTTTTAATTCTTTGTATTGTTTAATTTGTATTTCCCTTAATTAGTTCCTTTCTTCAAAGAGATCTAGAATTTCTGAGGTCAGCCATGGTCTTCTTGGTTCTAATTTTGCTCTACCGAGGACTTCTGTGGCAGCTATCTCTAAGCCAAATTTTTATATCATCCCATGCCAAGTTCTTTTCTTTAGTTTGGTAGCATTCTTAAATGCGTGTAGTACACTAGAATCTTGCAGTTTATTTAGGCACCACTTCTTCTGTCTGTTTGGAACTTCTTGAACTTGACATCACATTTAGCTGCAACAAGAGTGTGATCGCTGTCGATTTTAGCACCTGGGTAACTATGACTGGATTTCACTTGATTTCTGTACCTCTGTTTAACCACTATATAGTCAAGTTGGCGTCATCTTGTACCTCCAGGGGCCTCCCAAGTGTAACATATTCTTCTGAGAACCTCAAAACATGTGTTTCGTATAACCATCTCGTACTGCTCACAAAATTCTAACAGTCTTGTGCCTCTTAAATTTGTCTCTCCCAGACAAAATTTACCACTGTGTTTTCATTTGAACTTACAAAACCATTATAATCACCCATCAAAATAACAATGGCGTTCTTGTCCACAATTTCAAGTAGTTCTTCGATGTTTTCATACATCTCTTCTAGACCGTACTGTTGATAGTAGGGAATACACTTGTATTAAGACCAAGTCTACTGGTCTCGCTTTTACTTTCACCATTAGGATTCTGTCATTAATATGATAAGTGTTCTCAATATTGTGGACCCGTTTACCTCTCAATACGATTGTCACTCCACTACTTCAGGTTATATTGTTGCCACTATGAATTATTCTAAAGTCCTCAGATCTGAAGTCACCATTGCTGGCCCATCTCTCACATACACCTAGGACATCTAATCTGTTCTTCATCACTGAATTTTTTGTTCCTCCAATCTTCCCATTTTGAGCAATGTTTTTACATTCCATGTGCCAATAAAGAATTTATTATTTCCCTTGCGAGGATTTTGTGTATGAGATCCAGAGAGGCCTCACTGTTGTTCTCACTCCTGCCAGATCTTCGCCTCCAATTTCCATGACCAGTAGAATAAACTCCATCAGAACTCAGCATGGCTACTATATATGGAATATCGTTACGATCTTTAATGTAGTGGTTTCCCGTTGCTTTCTACATCCTTATGCCGTTGATCTATAGGTTCTTCCGCCTTTAGGGACAGTTTGTCATCCCAAGGACAAGAGATTTCCCTGAACTTTCACCTGCTCATCCCTCCACCTAAGAGGCCGTTGGCGTGGTGTAGGGGACTCCTTATCCCTGGAATCACTCGGCTTTACTTTTTAGTCGCCTGCTACGACAGGCAGAGGTTAGCATGGATGAATTCTAAACCGCAATCCACACAGACATTAAAAGAGTAGTTTGAGCATGACATTGATTCCAGCACGTTCAACTAATTTCCACGGGAGAGAATTTGGTCACGTAATCATTATCAAAGCCGTTTCATTATGTTGCCGGTGATTGAGGTTAAATTTCACATAACTCATGCCTATAACTAACACAATATTAGGTTTCATCACACGTTACATCCTGGTAAAGTGCTATTAACACATCTGCAGAAAACACACCGAATGTTCGAATTATAAATTATAAACGATGCTTACGTATCTGATACAAACACAAACTAATTACGAAATATTATAATAAATCTGTAATTCATGATGTGTCCGCCTCTGTGGTGTAGTGGTTAGCGTGATTAGCTGCCACCCCCGGAGGCCCGGGTTCGATTCCCGGCTCTGCCACGAAACTTGAAAAGTGGTACGAGGGCTGGAACGGGGTCCACTCAGCCTCGGGAGGTCAACTGAGTAGAGGTGGGTTCGATTCCCACCTCAGCCATCCTGGAAGTGGTTTTCCGTGGTTTCCCACTTCTCCTCCAGGCCGCTTCCTTCCCTCTTCCTTGCCTATCCCTTCCAATCTTCCCATCCCTCCACAAGGCCCCTGTTCAGCATAGCAGGTGAGGCCGCCTGGGCGAGGTACTGGTCATACTCCCCAGTTGTATCCCTCGACCAAGAGTCTGAAGCTCCAGGACACTGCCCTTGAGGCGGTAGAGGTGGGATCCCTCGCTAATTCCGAGGGAAAACCCGAACCTGGAGTAAACATATGATGATGATGATGAATTCATGATGTGCCATACATAGGTACGCTATATCTTACAATGTTAACCCGTACTGATTTATTCTACGAAAAATGAAAGCTATTTATGACACAACCAAGAAAATATATGGTAAACTTGTACAGAGGACATTGTAAATCAAATTTTCTCAAAACAATCCATAGTACGAGTGGGTCTTTTTTAACTTTCGCTTATTGTATTTTTAAGTAAAATGTAAACAGTTTCATTCTGCCCTCCTCTCTGATCATTACTGCAGCAATGGTTATAAAAATAACAGAAAAAGCTATCATTTATGAAGCCAATAGTGGGAAGACGGGGCGATATTAAACAAGTATATGATACCGCTCGTCCGCGCGGAAGTCAGGGATTTTCTTGTTATTTGTTTTTACCCCACACCGACACAGACAGATCGTACGGCAACGATGGGATATCATAGGATAGGACTATGAACGAAGCGACCATAGTCTTAATTAAGGTACAGCCCCAGCATTTACCCGGTGAGAAAACGGGAAACATCCGAAAGAAGTCTTCAGAGCTACCGACAATGGGATCTGAACCCACTATCTCCCGAATGTAAGCTTACAGCTACTTGGACCAAACCGCGCAGTCAACTCACTCGTTAGAAGTCAGGGGTGCTGATTACTAGACCAGCGATAATACACACTGTATACTTACACGAAAATTGCTAATTGTATGCAAACTATTATATTTAAAGGACCATTTTCTCTCGTTAAATAAGGGCCAATGACACAAACCCTCGGACACGTGTCTGTTTATTTTTTACATATACCAGACATACAATTTACAAAATATACATTTAATGTTAACCTAGTTAATACTTACAATATCACATATTGTGGTTAAATAATTATAAAAAATAGAAAGGTTGTGAACATGTTTCGCCCTTCTTAATGAGCATCGTCAGCACAATGGATAACCTTAAAACAAATCATTACAAGTTAAGAACGTAAAGGTTCACAACCTTTCCATTTTTTTTATAATTATTTAACCACAGTATGTGGTATTGTAAGTATTGACTAGGTTAACATTAAATGTATATTTCACCGGGCGAGTTGGCCGTGCGCGTAGAAGCGCGCGGCTGTGAGCTTGCATCCGGGAGATAGTAGGTTCGAATCCCACTATCGGCAGCCCTGAAAATGGTTTTCCGTGGTTTCCCATTTTCACACCAGGCAAATGCTGGGGCTGTACCTTAATTAAGGCCACGGCCGCTTCCTTCCAACTCCTAGGCCTTTCCCATCCCATCGTCGCCATAAGACCTATCTGTGTCGGTGCGACGTAAAGCCCCTAGCAAAAAAAAAATGTATATTTTGTAAATTGTATGTAGTCACTATCGTCAATACGGACCAAAAATGAGATTAATGACTTGTAATATACCAGACATGTGAAATTTCAATGACATCGCTGACCCTAAAACTGTGAACTCCCCTTGTAAGTGTGACCTCATTCGTAGAAGCGAAACAGACAGACATCCTCTAGGTAACGTTCAGGCAATATCAACGTCTCTGCCGGAAGATTAACCATGTTCTTTGTATACAGAATATTGCGAAGCAAATTATACAGGTCATAAAAGCCCTTACAGCAGTGGAAGGTAAGGTCGAACATAGTTTCTGATATAAATAAAATGACATACCCAACGGCTGAAACAAAAGCGTTATTTCACAGAATGATATGTTTCTTCCAAGTACAGTGGACTTATTCAGACGTTTTAAATCTCATAAAATAATTAATCAGATTTGAAATATTTGGAATAATTTACAGATGCATTTATTAGCCTAAACATCTCATCGAGTGGAAACGTTTACTTTGAAACTCTTTAATAACATTTTATTTTCGCACTCTGACACAAATGTGCACCTATTAAACACGTAAGTACATGATCTTGTTCACATTTAGAAAGTACTTTATTTTTACTTTATTGATTCGAGGATTCTGAATATGACCACTTGATTGGAAGATATATGTCATTTTATATAAATATTATTGTTCTTTATTCAGGTTTTATAACTTAGTTTTCAGTTACATTATTGCGATCAACTCATTGATTTCTGTTAATATTTACACGTTAAAAATCATGGGTTCTAACCAAATACATTACAGCACATTAACATGTTTAGTTCTATAGCACCTGAATCCTCAAAGCAGAATCCCGAAAACAACTAACGGACGCTATTTCCATTCAAAACAAGCTTCTTAATGAATCTCTGAATCTCATGATGAACGTTGGAATTCTCGCGTATTCCCATTACACAGTTAAAGTCATCAGTTGAACTACGACTTGTAACTCAAACAGTTCGCATTTATGACGCTGGAATAAGAGCATCTACTAAATGAGGCTGGGGTGTCTAGATGCTTCCAAAACACATCAGTGTAGTTAATGAATATGCTAAATTAAATCACTACTTCAAAATATATTCTAAAACTTTCATTACGTAGAAGAAGTATAGTTTTCCATTCAATAATGTATTTGCTTTTAATATCTTACATTTCGTTCGTATGTTAACAAAGAGAGAACTTCATTCACGAAAGAAGAAAAAGAAGAATTATTGTGCGGTACATGAGACAGAGACTAACATACAGTACTGTGGATTTCAAAGAACACAAACTAAATAATCATAAAAGGTGCTGGTGGAGACTCTAGCTTCTTTAAAATAATAATAATAATAATAATAATAATAATAATAATAATAATAATAATAATAATAATAATAATAATAAGCATAGGAGCTGCCTACCCGAGGCGGTAAAGGCTTTTCAGTTTAACCAGAAGGAGGTAAAGACTTATTCAGTTCACTCGGAAGGATGTGGCTTCGACTTTCTGACAGGAAATTCGATACGAGATTTCCACTACTGCACAGCAGAGGTTCACTCAGCCTGCATCAAAAATGAATATAAATTCATTCCTAGGGGCAAAGGTTGCCAGACAAAGAGCTAACCACTCTAACGCACTTAGTGCTGAGGTTATAGAAAGTTGAAGTCTTTCTATCATCCACATGTTTTAGTGACCAGTACGATGATAACTGCTTAATAATAATAATAATAATAATAATAATAATAATAATAATAATAATAATAATAATAATAATAATAATTCATGTAATCAAATGAACAAAAGTAAACTTGGAATTAAAATTGCTTAGATGCTGAAAGTGACGGCGAGCAAGGCATAAATATTGAGAGCATTCTTATAGTTGACTGAAGTATATTATAGAATCCGTAAAAATTTCAAGAAAATGATGGAATTGCACAGGCTAAGAATTTAAAATCAGCAGTCCTTCTTACGTACACTATATACACATGATAAAGTGTTCCATTGATATAAACCGGACGTGGTACAATATGAATGAAATATCAACAGGTAAACTGTCTTGCGTATTGGTTCAAAACTGCATATCACTTTTCGCTAGCATTCGGCCTTACTATTAAGGATAAGAGGTATTTTACCTCACATAAAACATTATTTATGACACATAATTTTACTTCTGGCACATGCATAATGTGTCGGAGAAATGTAAAGTGGGGGTGAATCGGAATTCCGTATTCTACTAGGTCAGTATTTGTGTCTGCAGGTGCATTATGGAATACTCGTACCAGTGGCGTAGATATGAATAGATAGCTGCCTACAGTCTATACCTCTAAATAATCATTCGTCAGGATAAATGGATACTAGTATGGGCTCGGTGAAAAAGCAACGCATATCATAGGACGGAGATTTACAAGGACGGCTCAGCCATACTGGTAGCCTAGAACGCACAGAACTGCTCTTGTCCATTGAAGTGTGTAGTCGATATTATTAGTTGGCTGTATGCTGTTACTTCTCAAGTGTTTACCTCGTATATTCGAGGGAAGGAAACCCAGTTCTGTAGGTTGACACCGATGGCCGATACAATTCGAAATTCCTGTTAAGACATAATCATAGAACAGATCCGTCCCTTAAAGACCATTGAAAGGAAGTTACAGTAAATGCAGTATATTATTTTTGTTAATGTTTTAACGTAGCGCCAACACTCTTAAGTTTTCGACGACGTTATGATGGGAAAGTATTAGGATTGAGAAGATGCTGGTCCTGATATAACCCAGCATTTTTCTGCTGTGTAAATGGGAACCACAGAAAATCATCTTTACGGCTTCGACGGTGGAAACTGAGACCACCATCTCCCAATGCGAGGTCACTCTACACGACCCGTATCCCGTAGTCAACACGCTCGGTAAAGGGAAATGATTATTAATAATCAATAATTAATAGATAATAATATCACCATTAAGAGCATTTCATAAAATCCATCCATAATCTACCAGAAATTATTTACAACGTTGTCAGAGGTGAAGTATGTTTATTATACGAGGGCTGAGAATCAAAGACTTTCTAGTCTTGACTAAGATATTTACATTTAAAAATCACATATATATACTTCACCCATAACGAAGTGGGTTCGATTCCCAGTCAGGGAGACAAGAAATTTAGAAAAAATATTTCCACTTCTGGAGGGGCATATGGCCTGAGATTCGCTCGGCATACATCAAAAGTGAGAACCAGGTTACAGATAGATTAGATTCATTAGATACGAAATACTGTTTCTTTCTAATTGTAAATATATCATAATAGTTCACGTATTAGGTTATTAGACTAGATTAGATACGAAATTATGTTTTTATCTACTTGTTTATTGTAAGGATTAGATATGAAACATTGTTTCTTTCTCATTGTAAATATATCAGAATAGCTCACGCATTAGGTTATTAGACTAGATTAGATACGAAATTATGTTTCTTTCTACTTGTTTATTGAAAGGATTAGATATGAAATCTTGTTTATTTCTCATTATAAATATATTAGAAAAAATTAGACATTAGTTTATTGGACTGATTTGAGACATTGAAAAAATACACATGTAAACAATTGTCGCTGTTATTTGGATTAGAAATCATGTAGTGCACCGTCAATAAATAAATAAAATAAATAAATATCCTGGAGGCAAAGGTGACCGGGCATAGAGGTAACCATTTAGTGACGAGATTACGAATAATGGAAGTCTCTACATTCCAGTCCTATGCATACATACATACATACATACATACATACATACATACATACATACATACATACATACATACATACATACATACATACATACGGTAAGTTAGTACGACGTTGAGTCACTAACAAAAATACATCGTATTGTGGCTTTCAACATTCGATCTGCAAGCCTCTGTAAATAAACCATTCTCAGCTAGCACTGTGTCCCCTCCTTCCATGGCCCCTGCTATAGTCATCGGTTTTTAGGTAGGGTACATAGTCCTCTCACATAATCTCATCATCAAAGCTAATTTACGCATAGGTATGTAAATTAAAACACAGTAATATGGTTCTATTTAAACCAGCAACTCTTGGGTTTCATTAGAAAGAAATACATTGAGTGTTGCTAAAATTACCTGGGAGCTCCAGGAAGTTGGAAGTTCGGCGCTGACGACCTCTTGCTGTGGCCTGGAAGTTGAGAGGGCCGATGTCTTCATTGGATGCCTGTGATATTTGCGTTACTTGGGAATCACGGCTACCCCTGCGGGAAGCTAGGTATGCAAGCCCGCCACCCTTGATGCTGCCTGCCCGGCTGCGTGGCGAAGACGGGCGGGACAGGGACGTAGCAGTGGTACAGCACTCTTCCTCCATAAGGTCTGTCAGATCGGAAGTAGACCTTCTGCAACGGGCCCATGGTTCCTTGCTGCGTGAACCACTCGCTGAGCTGGATCTACTGCTTGACACTGACGGGCTTCGAGAACCAGAGGGACTCTTCGGAGTGTTAAACGTGAAATGTGCGCTGCCACTCGAACTTTTGGGACTCTTCGGAGGAAAATTAAAATGGGTACTAGGACTCTTTGGGCCTGGACTCTTAGGACCAAAAGTAAAGTGCTTGGGACTTTTTGGACTTTTGGGTCCAAACGTAATATTGTTAGGGCTCTTTGGTCTTGGACTTCGTGGGCTGGCTGGAGTGAATGGCCCGGGGCTATTGACAGCCATTGCTTACAGATGATGTGCGCCTTAGGAATGAAAGAGTACCAGCAACGAAATGGCCATGAAGAGCGAAATGTACTCGATCACTAAAGGAAACACCCGACGCCGGCGTCTGAATCTCGCGGCGAGCCGGCGAGAACTGACTGCACAGCTTAACTTTCACGGGCTCCGCTCTCCGGGCGAGCGAGATAGAATGGAGCACGGTAGCCAACATTGCGGCACAACAGAAACTCAAATGAATCGATGCTACGAGGATTGTATGAGGTCATGCTTCGGCTGCAGTAAGCATTTGTAAACAAGTACAAGGCATAAGCGAATAATTAGTTCTCTGTGCGTAGTGTAGAGAAATATTTATTTACTTTTCGAATATTGTAGCATGACCGTTAAGGGGTCAACTCTACATGGTCTGACACCGCGATTAACCGGTTCGAGTCCAGTTGGTAGAAAAATTCACTAGCAGAATGTTGGCCGGTAGGGTAGGAGAGGTGGTGGTATACTATTTATAATCACTAGATTGCGTGTCAAAAGCCTGGATTCTAAACCTCCCCGCATTGCTCATATGGAGTGAGCAAACATGACTCAGTTGATGGTGATTCTTCCGTCGGATGGAGACGTTAAACCTTGAGCAGACCCCTTGCTGTTATTTGACAGGAGTAGGCTAAGTGGTGACACCGGATTTCACCATCTATCTCATTAATATCATCATCTCACATCCAGACGCGCAGGTCATCTGTGGGAGTCAAATAGAAAGATTTTCACCAGGTGAACTGAACATGACCTCGGACACTCCCGACACTGAAACTCATTGGATAAATAAATAAACTGCAACAGATTGCACAACATAGGCAAATTAGAATAAAACTTTTTCCGTACTTGTTGACTCTTAAACAGCTGATCTTGAATTGTGATGGATTACAATATTGTAGTTCAATATTACTTCCTATACTAGTGGCAGAATACCAACCTTGATAGACCAGTAGACTGGTGGGTTAAAACTTTCGTCGATATAACCATATTAAGTTCGTACAATATGGGGGATTCAAATCACGCTATCATCAGTAGTTCAGACGTTCGTCTACACTCCAACTCAAGGCAAATGATCGGAAAGCGCCTCTCTCACAGACCACACCCACTTTCGTCTCAATCCTAGATGTATTCAATAACTGGTAGACCTACAAATACATGTTCCAGATCACATGTTATAAGAAATGTATCACTCAAATATAAGGTATAAATGAGATTACCACAATTCTCCAAGCTCCGAAGGGTCTTAGACCCTTCGAAAATGAGACAGCAATGAAAAACTGAAGAAGAAACCCCTCAGCATACTAGATTGTTTTTTCTATTGTTTTACGTCGCACGGACACAGACAGGTCTTAAGGTGATGGTGGGATGAGAAAGGGCTGGGATTGGGAAGGAAGCCATCATGGAGGGGATAACACCAGCATTTGCCTGGTATGAAAATGGGTAACCATAAAAAACCATCTTCAGCACAGCCTACAGCGGAATTTGGACATTATCTCCTGAATGCTCTCCCCATGGGTGAGGGCGGTAGAATAACATCCACGGTATCCCTGCCTGTCGCAAGAGGTGACTAAAAGGGGCCCAAGGGCTCTGAATATTGGAGCGTGGAATGGCGACCACGGGACACTTAGCTTAGTCCTGGTATTGTTTCCATTTACTTGTGCCAGGCTCCTCACTTTAATCTACCCTAGTCGTGTTCCCTTGGTCAACTCTTGTTCTTTTCCGACCCCGACACTGTTAGGTTTCCTAGGGCTAGGGAGTTTTTCATGTTCACGCTCTTTGTTGCCCTTGTCTTTCTTTAGCTGATACCTTCATATTTCGAAGTGTCGGATCCCTTCCATTTCTCTCTCTCATTAGTGTTAACAGAGGATGGTTGCCTAGTTGTACTTCCTCATAAAACAATAATCACCACCACCTCTCCCGAATGCAAGCTCACAGGTTCTACTAGAAAATGTTTTTACCGCCACGTAAAGTTCTGCATTTCAACGCATGGCCTTCCACGGTTTATAGGCTTACATATCAGCGTCTGAGAGGCATAAAGTGTTCACATCTCGATGGCATCAGACATGGGTATTTTCTGCGGGATTTCTTACTTCTTACCGGCTCTTCCGTACCTCTAATAGTCCATAATCATTCATTATCCACCACTCACAATATGCGTGAAGGGGCCAGTCAGCTACTTCAATACCTTGGCTAGAATTATTATTATTATTATTATTATTATTATTATTATTATTATTATTATTATTATTATTATTATTATTATTATTATTATTATTATTATTATTATTATTATTATTATTATTATTATTATTATTATTATTATTATTATTATTATTACGGGGTTTCCCGTGGAATGCAGAGGTGAAAGAAGGTGCTGGGGTGAATGGGTCTAACTACAATGTCAAGAATAGAATTTAAAACTTAAACTGAAGGTTATATTTTCAGAACTTTAAACTTAACAACTTTTTCATGCTAATATTACAGGTACAAGTAGCAATCATTAAACCAGACTGGGAAAATCCAAGATTCAGAACCTTAACACTTTGGGCTTTAAGCCCCTAGCTTTACATTTCCTGAGCTACAAGCTCCAATTTACAAAGAGCACAAATTTATTCAAGGGCAGAAATCCCCTCATTCATGGAGCACTTGCTCCCAAAATACAATATCTAGCCTTCCAGAAGCACTCGTTACAATCACAAAATTTGAAAAAGAGCTAACAGGCTCCCATTTTCTTACCGCCTACTCAAGACAACATTACATCACTATCTGGTCTCTCAAACCACCATTTACAAAATTGAACTTACTTTTACAGGGGTATTAAAAACCCAACCTACTGGGCCTTCGTGGAATAAGAATAACAGGTTAAATCAATGGCCGGAACACAAAATGAATGGAGGCGTATACTTGCACTCCTAGATATGAACACAAAAACTAAGGGGTTCTAGGCCGATAAAACAGGGGCTATTCCCAAACTACTGAGGTGACTCGTATAAAAATTACATTAACACATTACAGCAGGAAAAACAGTTAGAGAAAAACGTAGTCACATCAAACCAAGATGAAGGGGAGCTCGAGAGGGTAATTCTCTCTCTATCCCCAATTTACAAGTTTTTACATTAGCCGGCAGAAAGTTACATTTTTTAGAAAGTATGTTACCTAGTTAACGATTCGCACCTTTCCCTCGGATTAAACTGCGGAGTTAGCAAGAAAGAAATATGTTATGTGGCAATTACCTTGTAGATGTACTGCTGACCGATGAGAGAGGCCGCCCGCCTCCTGCTTTGACACACATACTTAGTAATATGACGATCAATTGGCCAAGAAACGTGAAAATCCACAGCTTATAAACCCCCAGGGAAGGTTCGAGACCATTCAAGATTAAACTAGCCACACCCTCTCAGGTTTATTGGTTAATTTCAAAGTTACACTCAAAATCGAATAAGAATCCGGTGATAGGTGGAAAATGAATTACAGAAATCAGGGATTGGCTAGATTCAAGACTGGCGGGAATAAAAAGGAAATATTGCCAACCCAAAAGTAAATGAACATTAACCAGTAAGAAAAGTTATGAATACAACATTTATTTGAATTATAAGTTCTTACACCTCGCACCAGGGTGCATGACCATAGTTTTTAATAGTGTCATCTGTGAAAGGATGTCCAAACTTCTTGATGGATAGCAAACAAAACTAGTAGAAATTCAGTCAGTTCAGGAAATTTCACAAGAACAAAATTACTCAATATTTAGGGTGACATCTTCTGATTAAAGATCCAAGTTGGTGTAGTTTCATTTTCACAGTTTCACCAATAGAGGAGTTCAATTAGGCGCTAGTTTTAAATGCGCGGCATTGAGGTGTACCTCCCGTTACAATTATTATTATTATTATTATTATTATTATTATTATTATTATTATTATTATTATTATTATTATTACCGGGCGAGTTGGAAATGCGGTTAGGAGCGCGCAGCTGTGAGCTCGCATCTGGGAGATAGTGGGTTCGAACCCCACTGTCGGCAGCCCTGAAGATGGTTTTCCGTGGTTTTCCTTTTTTCACACCAGGCAATCGTCGCCATAAGACCTATCTGCGTCGGTGCGACGTAAAACAACTAGCAAAAAATATTATTATTATTATTATTATTATTATTATTATTATTATTATTATTATTATTATTATTATTATTATTATTACTACGGTGCCGGTGGTTGAGTAGGTATCTGCTAGCTTCTTTACTCAAGATTGCAAATTTGATCCCAGCCGAGGTCGGTGCACTTTACAAAACAGGAAAATACATATTGTACATACTTCTTCAATTCCAGGACATATTATTTATTGTCTGTATGAGGAAGAAAAAAATATGTCTGTCAGTCTATCTACAACAAGCCGAATCATTATAACTAAGCTGTGTTTCTTCCTAAATGCTTAGAGGGAAGTCCGTACCACAGAGTAAGTTTAATGGCGATAATGGTCATAATTTATTTTGAGTCTCAGTATTGTGACGGGACAACATCTTACTCTGCAGCATGCACGGAAGTATGGCCTGTATATCACAGGCCGTTTATGGCAAACTACAGGTTATATATTTGATATTCTGATATCGCTATGTAATTCAAGTCCTCGGTTAAATATTACAACAATAAATCTAGCGTGATGATTCAACGTCTTCCCAAAAAGTCCTTATGATTTGAGCTCTCGATTACTTGCACTCAATACACTTCTGAGCGCCGTATTGAGCGAACACGTCGACCGACTTAAAAAGGTCTGGCCTGTTCGCAAATAGGCAGCCTAACAAATATAAGTGCCATTATAGCGAATACAAGTACAGTTAGTGAATAAGTTACTGTAAACATTGAAAATTTGCACCAAAGTTTTGAAAAGTGGGCGATTTGCCTTTTAAATATCAAATCTGATCCCTCGTTTCATATAGAGTACCATTAGAAATCTTTCACTAACCCACAAGGGTTACTTTACGACCTTCAGACACAAAGTTATGAGGAGGTCGAAAATATGAGAATTCCATAATTTGCTTCATATCGACTTGTGAATGCAAATTCCGACCCATGGTGTATGTATCGTTGTATATAGAATCTAATGCCTAACACAGCAGTATCATTGCGGTAGACTTACAACAATATTATGGTTAGAAAATAGGTGATATGCAAAATGTTATAACTTAGCAAATGAAAGCTTTAAAAAAAAAAACCCATGGCACTACAGCCCTTGAAGGGCCTTGGCCTACCAAGCGACCGCTGCTCAGCCCGAAGGCCTGCAGATTACGAGGTGTCGTGTGGTCAGCACGACGAATCCTCTCGGCCGTTATTCTTGGCTTTCTAGACCGGGGCCGCTATCTCACCGTCAGATAGCTCCTCAATTCTAATCACGTAGGCTGAGTGGACCTCGAACCAGCCCTCAGGTCCAGGTAAAAATCCCTGTCCTGGCCGGGAATCGAACCCGGGGCCTCCGGGTAAGAGGCAGGCACGCTACCCCTACACCACGGGGCCGGCAATGAAAGCTTATTGAAATATAATACGCTCAGGCTATAAAATTAGCCATCCATGAAAATAATAATAATAATAATAATAATAATAATAATAATAATAATAATAATAATAATAATAATTGAACCGGGAGGTACACCTCTACTCCGTTCCTTCAAAATAACCGCCTTTATAAATTCCACTATCGATCAAAAGGTGAAACTGATATTACACGAACTTGGAACTTTAATCAGAAGATATCACCACTGAAATATTAAGTAATTCTTTTGTTGTGAAGTTTCCTAAACTGACTGAATTTCTCCTTGTTTTATTTTGCTATACATTAAGAAGTTTGGACATTTTTCCACAGATGACACTACCAAAAACTATGATCATGCACCCTGGTGCAAGGTGAAAGCACTTATAACTTAAAGAAGTTTCATATTCCTAGGTTTCCATAACTGATCTATGTTCATTTATTTTTGGGTTGGCAATACTTACTTTTCTTTCCGCCAGTTTTGGATCTGGCCAATCACGAGTTTTTGTAATTAATTTTCAACAAGTCCCGCATTTCTTGTTCACTTTGAATCTGCCAATAAAAATTAAGAAGGTGTGTCCTGATCAGTCTTGAATGATCTCGAACCTTCACTGAGGGTATATAAACTGCGGCTCTTCATGTTTCTTTGTCAATTGATCGCCGTCTTTATATGTGTGTGTGTGTTAAGGCAGGAGGCGGGGCCGCGTCTTTCTTCGGTCAGCAGAACATCCATAAGGTAATAGCCACATAAAATCATTCGTTCTTGCTACCTCCGCAGTTTTATTCGAGGGGAAGGTCCGAATCTTTAATTATGTAACAATACTTTTCTAAAATGTAACTTTTCTTTCGGCTAATGCAAAAACTTCATAAAATCTTTAACTGTAAATCGGGGATAGAGAGGGAGTTACCCTCTCGAGCTCCCTTTCATCTTGCTTTGAGGTGACTACGTTTTGCAACCTTTCTGTAATATGTTAAAGATATTTCCATGCGAGCCACCTGAGTAGTTTGGGAATAGCCCCTGTTTCATCGGGCGAGAGCCATGTAAGATTTTAATTTCTTGTCATTATCTCGAAGCGCAGTTTTCGCCTCCATTCAGTTTGTGTTCGGGCCATTTATTTAACCTGTTCCTTTTCGTAAAGGCCCTGTAGGTTGGGTACTAGATACCCCTGTATTAAACTTTGCTATTTGTAATTCAGAGTGTGTAACATTTTGGGGGAATATTGCCTTGAGCGTGCTGTAAGAAACTGAGAGCCTGTTAGCTCTTTTCAAAGTTTTTGGAATAGTAACGAGTGCCTCTGGGAGGCTAGATATTGTATTTTGGGAGCAAGTGCTCTTGAATTAGGGGATTTCTGCCCTTGATTAAAGGATTCCTTATTTTTAATTAAAGATTTGTAAACTGGATCCAGTATCTCTGGAATTGTAAAACTAGGGGCTTGAAGCCCGGAATCTGTAAAAATCTTGGATTTTCCTAGTCTTGTTTCAAGATTGTCATTGTACCTGATGTTTCATTGTTATGAAAAATGGTTATGTTTGACGTTCTAAAAGAAATATAAACTTCAGTTCAAGTTTAAAATTAATTTTGACATTGGAGATAGACCCATTCACCCCGGCACCTTCTTTAACCTCTTTCTGCTCCACGGGTATCCCCGTAACAATAATAATAATAATAATAATAATAATAATAATAATAATAATAATAATAATAATAATAATAATATGGCGTCTGCTACTACGAGCGACCATTTTGATTTGACGCTATCTCAGTTATCTCCGCGTCAACTTTGACGTCCCGTTATACTATACCAGAAGGCAAAGTAAACGAGATCTCTCTTGAGCGAGCTATGGCTGAGTTTTATTTAATCTTATCGGATAACCATCAAATTTGTCACCAGAGATCATTTACATGCCGACTTCCACTTTTTCCGCCCTTCAAAAATCCAATTATCTCCGCCAATTTTCAACCCGTAATCTTGAGATGCAGAGGCTGATATATTACTACTGATCCACGGAGGAAGATCTCCGTGAACATAGCAGCCAAAAATACAAAAATCAGGTAAGCGGTATTTATTTATTTATTTATTTATTTATTTATTTATTTATTTATTTATTTATTTATTTATTTATTTATTTATTTATTTATTTATTTATTTATTTGCGTAACAGTTGCAGTCTACTAAGCCTCTTTTTGTAGTTATCACCATTCTCTCGTAAATAAAATTGTATTGAACTACATAACGTCTCTTTCGTGTCTCGGTAAGTTAGACATATCGGGTGACGTTATAACGAAAAAACAGCTGGAGGGTCTCTATTTCTATTTCTATTATTATTTTAACTCTTTTCATATTATTATTATTATTATTATTATTATTATTATTATTATTCATCCTGATATACTGTCAAAGGCTACGGGAAAACATGTTGACAAAATGGCAAACACTGACCTGCGAGCACCGTATTTAGAAAAATATTACTTACGAATATTTGGATTTTATGAAGAGAACGCTAGTTTCACAAATAGGGGTTTATAAACCATCTTGAAAAGTTCAAAACGCATGCTTATTATAATTACGGTGATTTTTTCATATATCCCTAAAATATATTTGAATATTATTACTAGCCTAGCCTTTTTTTTTTTTTTTTTTTTTTTTTTTGCTATTTGCTTTACGTCGTACCGACACAGATATGTCTTATAGCGACGATGGGATAGGAAAGGCCTAGGAATTAGAAGGAAGCGGCCGTGGCCTTAATTAAGGTACAGCCCCGGCATTTGTCTGGTGTGAAAATGGGAAACCACGGAAAACCATCTTCAGGGCTGCCGACAGTGGGACTCGAACCCACTATCTCCCGATTACTGGATACTAGCCTATTTGAGCACCTTGAAGTACAGAGGACTGAGTCACGATCTAACGCGCCAACCTAATCTCAGAATGCCAGCGCTCTTATGTCCAAACCACTCATCCTGACAAACGTCTACAGTATCAGAGTTAATCAAATATAGGCTCTGCTGAGGTACGAAGCCCTCTAGCATATAAAAGGACGCTCGAGCAACACTGAGCAAATATATAGATTTGAGATTAAAATTTGTATTTGATGATTGTTACATAGCACCCACCGACATACTTGGGCAATTTCTGCAATGTTGTACCAGAATTGGATCCCGAGATCGCGGGTTCAAAATCCGCAGAGATAAATTGGATTTTTGAAGAGCGGAAAATGTCGATGCCAGAATTGAATGCTAATCCCAGAATACTATTCACTACCTTCAGCCTTTTAACACTAAAGTGACACAGGGCGAGTTGGCCGTGCGGTTAGGGGCGCGCAGCTGTGAGCTCGCATCCGGGAGATAGTGGATTCGAGCCCCACTGTCGGCAGCCCTGAAGATGGTTTTCCGTGGTTTCCCATTTTCGCACCAAGCAATTGCTGGGGCTGTACCTTAATTAAGACCACGTCCGCTTCATTCCCACTCCTGGCCCTTTTCTGTCCCATCGTCACCATAAGACCTATATGTGTCGGTGCGACGTAAAACAAATTGTTAAACTAAAAAACTAACTAACTTAGACAAAGGTTAGCTTTTCTTCAGTCAGTCAGTCCCTAGTGTTTCCAGCTCTCGTTTCTCTTTCCTCACTCTTTCCTTTTCAATTATTGTACATTCTCTTTTCCATCGAACAACTGCCATTATTTGAGCAGCGCTCGGGGAATGTCTGACTCTTACCGCTCGTAGATGCAGAAGTCTGTTGTTCCGCCAGCACACTGCTCGTTTAAATGGAGATGGGACTCTTGTTTGTTGCACAAGATAAAGTGACAGATCTCTCGTTCGCCTCTTGCTCTTGAAATAACTTTGCGAGAAACAAAGTCCATCTCAGGAATTTCACAATGAACATTTGTCTCGCGTAACTACATACTAAACAACAGTACTCCAAAATGAGGTAGAATATGACTAAGTAAACAGTTTATTCTTGTTCAGCCGGGCTGAGTGGCTCAGGCGGTTGAGGCGCTGGCCTTCTGAGCTCAACTTGGCAGGGTCGATCCTGGCTCAGTCCGGCGGTATTTGAATGTGCTCAAATACGTCAGCCTCGTGTCGGTAGATTTACTGGCACGTAAAAGAACTCCTGCGGGACTAAATTGCGGCACCTCGGCATCTCCGAAAACCTTAAAAGTAGTAGTAGTAGTAGTAGTAGTAGTAGTAGTTGTTGTTGTTGTTGTTTGAGTCATCAGCCCATAGACTGGTTTGATGCAGCTCTCCATGCCACCCTATCCTGTGCTAACCTTTTCATTTCTACGTAACTATTGCATCCTACATTTGCTCCAATCTGCTTGTCATATTCATATCTTGGTCTACCCCTACCGTTCTTACACCCTACACTTCCTTCAAAAACCAACTGAACAAGTCCTGGGTGTCTTAAGAAATGTCCTATCATTCTATCTCTTCTTCTCGTCAAATTTAGCCAAATCGATCTCCTCTCACCAATTCGATTCAGTATCTCTTCATTCGTGATTCGATCTATCCATCTCACCTTCAGCATTCTTCTGTAACACCACATTTCAAAAGCTTCTATTCTCTTTCTTTCTGAGCCAGTTATCGTCCATGTTTCACTTCCATACAATGCCACGCTCCACACGAAAGTCTTCAAAACATCTTTCTAATTCCGATATCAATGTTTGAAGTGAGGAAATTTCTTTTCTTAAGAAAGCTCTTCCTTGCTTGTGCTAGTCTGCATTTTATGTCCTCCTTACTTCTGCCATCGTTAGTTATTTTACTACCCAAGTAACAATATTCATCTACTTCCTTTAAGACTTCATTTCCTAATCTAATATTTCCTGCATCACCGGCCTTCGTTCGACTGCACTCCATTACTTTTGTTTTGGACTTATTTATTTTCATCTTGTACTACTTACCCAAGACTTCATCCATACCATTCAGCAACTTCTCGAGATCTTCTGCAGTCTCAGATAAAATAACAATATCATCGGCAAATCTCAAGGTTTTGATTTCCTCTCCTTGGACTGTGATTCCCTTTCCAAATTTCTCTTTGATTTCCTTTACTGCCTGTTCTATGTAAACATTGAAAAGGAGAGGGGACAAACTGCAGCCTTGCCTCACTCCTTTCTGGATTGCTGCTTCTTTTTCAAAGCCCTCGATTCTTATCACTGCAGACTGATTTTTATACAGATTGTAGATAATTCTTCGTTCTCGGTATCTGATCCCTATCATCTTCAGAATCATAAATAGCTTGGTTCAATCAACATTATCGAATGCCTTTTCTAGATCTACGAATGCCATGTACGTGGGCTTGTCCTTCTTGATTCGATCCTCTAAGATCAGACGTAAAGTCAGGATAGCTTCACGTGTTCCTACATTTCTTCTGAAGCCAAATTGATCTTCTCCCAACTCAGCTTCAACTTGTTTTTCCATTCTTCTGTAAATAATACGTGTTAAAATTTTGCAGGCATGAGATACTAAACTAATGGTGCGGTAGTTTTCACACCTGTCAGCACCGGCTTTCTTGGGAATAGGTATAACAACATTCTGCTGAAAATCGGATGGAACTTCTCCTGTCTCATACATCTTGCAGACTAAATGAAATAACCTTGCCATGCTGGTTTCTCCTAAGGCAGTCAGTAATTCAGAGGGAATGTCATCAATTCCAGGTGCCTTGTTCCTATTGAGGTCACTCACAGCTCTGTCAAACTCTGACCTCAAAATTGGGTCTCCCTTTTCATCAGCATCAACAGCCTCTTCATGTTCCAGAACCAAATTATCTACATCTTTACCTTGATACAACTGTTGGATATGCTCCTGCCATCTTTCTGCTTTGTCTTCTTTCCCTAGAAGTGGTTTTCCATCTGAGCTCTTAATATTCATACACCTAGATTTCCTTTCTCCAAAGGTTTCCTTGATTTTCCTGTATGCAGCATCTACCTTTCCCAGGACCATACAGCCTTCGACATCCTTGCATTTCTCCTTCAGCCATTCTTCCTTAGCTGCCTTGCACTTTCTATTCACTTCATTCTTTAATCGCCTGTATTCTTTTCTGCCCTCTTCATTTCTAGCATTCTTGTATTTTCGTCGTTCATCAATCAGGTCTAGTATCTCCTGAGTTATCCACTGATTCTTAGTTGATCTTTTCTTCCTTCCTAGCATTTCTTCAGCAGCCCTACTGACTTCATTTTTCATGACCCTCCACTCTTCCTCTATAGTGTTTCCTTCAGCCTCTTCATTTAGTCCTTGTGCAACATGTTCCTTGAAACAATCCCTCACATTCTTTTCTTTCAACTTGTCTAGATCCCATCTTTTTGCATTCTTTCCTTTCTTCAATTTCTTCAACTTCAGATGGCATTTCATGACCAACAAGTTGTGGTCAGAGTCCACGTCTGCTCCTGGGAAAGTTTTGCAATCCAACACCTGGTTTCTGAATCTCTGCCTAATCATAATGAAGTCTATTTGATACCTTCCAGTGTCTCCAGGTCTCGTCCACGTATACAGCCGTCGTTTGTGGTGTTTGAACCAAGTATTGGCAAGGACTAAATTATGATCAGTGCAGAATTCAACCAGACGACTTCCTCTTTCGTTCCTTTGTCCCAATCCAAATTCTCCTACTGTACTACCTTCTCTTCCTTGGCGTACCACTGCATTCCAGTCTCCCATCACAATTAGATTCTCGTCACCTTTTACATATTGTATTAAATCTTCTATCCCCTCATATATTCTTTCGATTTCTTCATCATCCGCTGAACTAGTAGGCATATAGACCTGCACTATTGTGGTGGGCATTGGTTTGGTGTCTATCTTGACAACAATAATTCTTTCACTATGCTGGTCGTAGTAGCTTACCCGCTGCCCTATTTTCTTATTCATTATTAAACCAACTCCTGCATTTCCTCTGTTTGATTTTGTGTTGATAATTCGGTAGTCGCCTGACCAAAAATCTTGTTCTTCCTGCCAACGTACTTCACTTATGCCAACTACATCTAACTTTAGCCTATCCATCTCCCTTTTCAGATTCTCTAACCTACCACAACGATTCAAACTTCTAACATTCCACGCTCCGACTCGCAGAATGTCAGTATCCATCTTCCTGATGATCGCCCCCTCTCGTGTAGTCCCCACCCGGAGATCCGAATGGGGGACTAGTTTACCTCCGGAATATTTTACCCGGGAGGAAGCCATCATCAGTACATCATTCATACAGAGAGAGCTGCATGTCCTCGGGAGTTAGTTACGGCTGTAGTTTCCCGTTGCTTTCAGCCGTGTAGCAGTATCAACACAGCTAACCCATGTTGAGTATTATTACAAGGCCGTATCAGTCAATCATCCAGACTGCCGCCCCTGCAACTACCGAAAGGCTGCTACCGCCCTTTCGATGAACCATTCGTTAGTCTGGTCTCTCAACAGATACCCATCCGATATGGTTGCACCTGCGACTCGGCTATCTGCATCATTGGGACACGCAAGCCTCCCCACCGCGGCAAGGTCACATGGTTCGCAGAGGAGTTAGTGGGACGTAATTCTAATAACATTATTATTATTATTATTATTATTATTATTATTATTATTATTATTATTATTATTATTATTATTATTATTATTATTATTATTCGGTCGGTCAACCTATCCTATCCAGCCCAGGGAAATACGTATTAAGGTGCCTGCAGACAAATAAAAAACTGGAAGGTGTGAGAGCACTATCAGGCATGAAGTACAGCTGTCGACGGAATGCTAGTGGTATGCCTTTCAAGAAGCCAGGCAACTGAATTAAGTGGATGGTACATTTTGAAAAGTGTAATAATTATAGTGTTGGTTTTATCCCAACTAACTACTTTTGCGGTTTTCTGAGACGCCAATGTGCCGAAATTACGAGTATGTTAGACTTAAAGTCTATATTTATCGTATCTTGCCAGCACTGCTTCGGTCGTCCTCTGGGATGTTGGCGTTTGGCTTTGAAATGGAGGCGGAGTTGGCAACTGCAGCAGACGCTACACACTGGACATGGACGTGCCATCCATGGTGCTTCTGTCTAATTATTTCTATATTTGCCACAGTACCCTTTTGTTGTTGAATGGGGACGCCTCAGTATTTTCCGACATAAATGACGTTATGATCCACTAGTTGCGACAGACAGTGAACCGACCGGCCGGATGTCCTAACCTGATGTCGTGCATTTAAAGCTACTGTCAGCAGATATCTAAGCCGATACTAACAATGGGTGCGGACGCCTCTCGTAACTAGCCCTCTTGAGCACAAACATAAAAACTGACGAGATATCGGTAGCATTTCCTCTACTGGGGCCCCATTACACACCCACAAAAATTCGTCCCATCCGAAATTGATGAACCCTGTAGGAAATCGGGTTATTTCCCATCGCCTGATAATACTCCGTGTTTAAATGCTGGTTGTCTACTCTATCCTGTAGCAGGGTGAACCTGACCAGTGAATCTACCGACATGAGAGTGGCGTACCTGGGCACCTTCAACTACCACCGAATTGAGCCTGGTTCGAACTCACCAACCTCGGCTAAGAAGGTTAACGCTTTACCGTCTGAGCCAATCAGTCAAGCTTAAAAAAATGAAAATCACACGTTAAGTAGAAGTAAAAATGAATCACCTAAATTGTATAGAATACAGATATGAAACTGAAATTAAAGATTTACGGTATGTGCGTGTGATAAAGCAAATTTTAAAAATGATAAGCACCTGAAATGTACATCAAAGATGCAAAGCAAAACTATCTCCGTTCAGGTCATGAAGGCTCTGGAATGTAAAGGCTTCTGTCATCTGAGACCTCGAAACTGAGTGTGCTCGAATAGTCAACTCAATGTCCGGCCGCCTGTGCTCTAGGAATTAACCTTAAACGTATTTCTAGGCTGAGTCAACCCCAGAGACACGTGCCTCTCCCGAAAGGGAAGTCTGGACTTCATGATGTCTTTCAAGGTGAACTGAGTACGCCTTTATCGTCTCTGTTAGACACTCCACTATATATTTGGTGATATACTGACCGATTCCCAGCTCGCGGCCCCTGCGGGGTGAGGAAGTGAGAGAAAAGGAAAACAGAGTAAGACGAGTGAGGTAGGCATGTGTGAAGGGACAGTTCTGAATTACAAGTTCATATCAGTGCACAAGAATATTGACCTCCTCACTCTCCAGTTTAGGTGCTAATTCTAGAGTGCTTTATATTGTAACCATTCACTACCATGCTAAAATAGGCATGCCATGAGGTCCAACAAGTAATATATACCGTTTTCCGCGTCGTTCTACGACATATTTGGTCGTAATGAACACTTTTCGCCCCGTCCGGGATACGAGCGGCGTTGCGTTATCCATAGTATCCATTCTGATCCATTCTACCGCAGTCTTTACTCGTTCGTTGTGAAACTTCGTCGGTCACTGTGAACCATTGTGCTCAGTTATTGCGATTCATTGTTACTGAAGAATATTGTGTGTTATTCATTTTATTAATTGTTAGACAGAAGCCTGTTCCGTGTTAGACCGATATACGTAAAACGTAATCAGATCTTAGTAAAATAATGATTGTGGTGTGCGAGTATAGGTGCCTGTAATTCCCATATTTACATATTAATGGGATGCAGAATGTTAAAATCAGCAGCGGCTCACATGAATAATATTTAAAGAGCGGGTAAAACTTCTGATAATCGCTCATACGTAGTGAGATGCTGACTATATCCTACTAATAATTATTGGCCGGACTTAAGACAGATGCAGTATTAGGAGTCGCTAATCGAACTAACCGAAAGTGCTAGATTAGCCAGTGAGTGATGCCTGATTGAACAAGTGAGGCTCACACAAAAATAACGGCAATCATTAATTTTGTCGTGTGACAACAAATGGGAAATGAGTAGTGATTTCCAGGGACTTACCCGCTACTCGGGTAGTCCATTCGAGTTCATGATTGGGTCTAGCCTTAGTATATTATTTGAAGACGCACAGAAAATACTTCATTAAACAGTTTCTCCTTTGCTCATATGTATGTGAGTAGTTATCCAACCCAGGATTGGAATCGACCAGAATGCTCCATTGTGTCAGCATTTGCAGATTGTAATCTTCCAGAACGCGCCATTGCGCCTCCAATCATCTCTTCAGGGACCGTCCAGAACTTCTGACCGCAGGTTGCAGATCCAGACATCATGTGCCCAGAAGAAGATGAACCAAGGACTCTCAGCTAACGAGTCTTCATTGATGGACGCTTAAATTCGGAGGAGTACCCCCCGGTTGACATTACGACTACACGCAGAAATGTTGAGTACACTTCATTTTTCTATGCATGGAAATCATAAGGACCGCTTGAAATTCAGAATTTGTATATATAACTTTTTCTAGCATGTAAATTTATAAAGTGTAGGTAAACGCTATATGCGTGTTTCAAGGGGGTAAACCTCTTCATTAGTTTGAGTTTGTTTGGGTTTCTCTTTCGTGATTATGGATAATCACAAATTTATTCCGTGGATGTTTCTTTTATGAAGTAGTTTGTAAGGCCCCATAGTGTTTATTTGTGTGTGAATCATTTTAAGGGTGGAATTAATACTTCGACAGACGACATAATTCATTCCTAGTTCATAAATCGATATAGGTCTTCAAAATGTTTCAAATACAATTTATTTCAACGCTTCACAGTTTAGTGCATGTGCCCAGCTATTTCCCTTAGATCTTTAGTATGAAGACCTTTGGAAGAAGAAGATAATGACTCGGGGTGCAAACCATAATTTATATAATTACGCGGGTGAAGTTGTGTTCATTAAATTACCTGTTGATTAGGATCTTCATAATGCATAAATAATCTGCGTCTGAGATACAAGTGTGTAAAGGAGGAATGAGACGCCATGTGTTACAATGTTTATGATGACAGATTGAAAAAGGAGAATAAGAATAATTACAATCATAGCGATGTGATGGACAAGGCTGAATATGGCCGGGACATTGAGAAATAATATTTGGTAGCCATGAATAATTATGAGCCGGGAAAAGGGCGAGAGAGAATTGAGAATAGAATTCCGTACGCACATTTGGGGAACGAAATTGAAAACAATTTTCCCAGCTGACGGATACAGGCTACCGCTTAGAGAAATATTTATGGCCCTTAACGGGAATGATTGCCAAGCCCCTGTAGGGGGTTCGTTCGTCTTTCAATGCTTGTAATATTCACAATAAGAAGTCCTCCTCACTTGACACTGTATTGAGTATTCACATGCAAATAACATATTACCACCAGCGTTGTAGATTCTATAATTCGATATATGAATTGATCCGTCCCATTCTGTATTTAAATGAAGTCGGAATAGGGTTTTCAGATTCGCACCTCGAAGCCCAACGAACACGGGTTCGATACTGGATGGTTTCGAGACCCTGGATCAACACCAGGAGACGTGAAAGGGTCACAGTTTAAAAATGCATTTAAGTGTGAGAAGTTTATTGTATGTCGATGTGTTTGCAGGTGACTGTTCATTTTTCGTGTGTTTATATTCATGTATATATTGTTCTGTAATGTTTTATGGTGATTTACAGGATACCAATGTTGTATGGGTCCGCTTTGTAATATAGTAGGATATCACCCCGGAGAAACACGTATATGCGATAATATAATATATAATAAATGTAATCAAGTAAAACTTATGTGCGATAAGCGGCGACATGATTTTTATAGTTAACGAAGTGTGCACAACTTTTTCTTATACAATACCTCAAAACCATGATGTCTATAAGATATAGTGTTTGCTTCACGAGAAATATCATCTATATGTGTATAATTATGTGTTTGGCTTATGCACAAATCTAAAGGATACCATCGAGTGCGATAATAATTAAAGGGAAACCCCTTATTTACTGTGACGTATGATAACCAAAGGTGCGTGTTAACAAGCTAATTTGAGAAGACTAAATGATATTCAGAAATAAAAAGGACTGAAATGGACATAAAGGCATTCTCCACATAATAGATTGCCTTGTTTGATAATATGGCATTTCCTCGTGTATATTGATCTCTTGTGGTTCTATCAGTTTTATTAACTTTATGTTTTTAAATTGGGAACAAACATTCTTATCATTTCAGTAGTATAGTGTATTCCTCTCATATTATAGAACACCCTACTTTCAATATATTTAAATTAAGTGCCCACTTTATTCCGAATAGTCCATTGAACCGTATGCTCTTGAGCTTAGCCATTGTGACAATGAAAGTAGGGAGGATGGGACTTCGACGCCCGGGATTGATTTCCGAAGTGCCTCATCCAGAAGATTTCCATTCAGATCTTCATTTGTGAAACTAATTTATCCAAATAATGCCCTGCCTATCCTGGGACAGGTGCAATATAAGGTATATCAAAACTCAGCCGCAATATTTCAGGAAAGGATTCCCCATATATAGAGAGAGGGGAGAAAAGGGTATGACAACATGGGTCCGGAAATGCGTACCTGTAATTGCAGAGTTATCTGACCTCTTACTGGTTCATAATCAACAGCAGTCGAAATCACGATTTACTTAACGTGTATGGCATCTGCTACCATGTGCAGGCATTTTGATCTGACGCCATCTAACTATATGAGCGTCCCGTTATACCAGGTGTATGCTTAAGTCTTTTCCCGTTTCACTAAGAGATGGCGCCAGAGAACAATACGCAGCGTATGAATTTGACACATGCGTCAATTTGTTCGTCTGACAATAACCTACCAACACACACAAGTGAAGTCCACCAAACACTAGCGTCTATGTTGAATCGTTGAGTGATCATGTCGACGTTTGTGCCTGAAAAAACATTTTCGGAACGCGTTGCTTTTCTTATTTAATCAAAATAAAAAGGCTGTGGGAAGTCATCGTTTGCTGGTACAAACATATGGTGAACACGCTCCATCGATTCGAACATTTGAGACATGGTTTCGACAATTTAAACGTGGTGATTTCACTGTGAAAGTCGGTGCGCGCTCTGGACTCAAACTCAATAGCAATTGGCACGGGCATTAAATGTCACAAGAAACAATCAGCAGAGGTTTACGAGCAATGGGGAAGATCAGTAAACTCGGTAAATGGGTCCCACACGATTTGAATGAATGGCAAATGGAAAATCGCAAGGTCACGTGTGAAATGCTGCTTCCACGCCAAGAAAGAAAATCATTTCTGTACCGAATTCTCACGGAGAACGAAAATATGATCTATTTTGAAAACCCCAAGTGGAGAAATCGTGGCTGTCACCTGGCGAAGCCGATCCTTCAACACCAAGGCCAATTAGCTTAGGCAAAGAGACCATGCTTTGTGTCTGGTGGGACCAGAGCGGTATTGTGAACTCTTTTTCCTGGTGGCTTTACGTCGCAACGACACAGACAGGTCTTAGACGATGGTATAGGAAAGGGCTAGGAGTGGGAAGGAAGTGGCCGTGACCTTAACTAAGGTACAGCCCCAGCATTTGCCTGGTGTAAAAATGGGAAACCACGGAACACCATCTTCAGGGATGCCGACAGTGGAATTCGAACCCACCATCTCCCGGATGCAAGCTCACAGCTGTGCGCCCCTAACCGCACGACCAACTCACCCGGTTTATGAACTCTTCAAGCCCGGCGAAATCGTTAATGAACAAAGCTATCGCAAACAAATAATTCATTTAAATCAAGCATTGATCGAAAGACGACCGGAATAAGACAGAGGACATGGCAAAGTGATTTTGCTACACAATAATGCGCTGTCTCACACAGCAAAACCAGTGAAATACACCTTGAAATCGCTTGGCTGGGACATCCTTCCGCACCCGCCGTATTGCCCCGACCTGGCGCCATCTAACTACCACCTCTTCGCAACAATGGGGCACGCGCTCTCAGAGCAGCACTTCAGCAATTTCGGGGAAGTTGGAAAATGGCTCAACGAATGGTTTGCCGCAAAAGACAAGCAGTTATTCTGGCATGGTATTCATAACTTACCTGAAAGATGGGCGAAATGTGCAGAAGCCGATGCCAATATTTTGAATAAACAAACAATGAATTTCCCTTGAAAATTTCGCGTTTTCTTTACTTGTAATAAATGATTGTGAACTTCAGATCTCTATTAAGAGGATAGCAAAGTGATAAGATCACATGGGAACTTCCAGCCGCAATGTGATGGCCTTCCTATTAAAGCAGAGAGGCAAGGGTGTAAGCCTATATCTAGAGTTTAGTGTGAACAACGATGGATAAGAAAACAGGACGGACTCACAAGCACCGAGTGGAAATATGCTCTCAGAATGACAGTGAATGTAGCTCCTGTGTGCGCCATACCAGGCAGATCCAAAGACGGTAACCACTGCAGACGATGCGGTGAGATTGAAAGTTTGGCTCACGTCTTAGGATCTTGCCCATTTGGCGAATGCCTACGGAACACTAGACTCCATTACATCCGGTCTTCCTTGGCCGATACACTACGTGGAAAAGTATATCTAGTACATGAAGAGGTCCATTGCCTCGCAGTTGATGGTGGAATAAGACGAATCCACATGATCGCCTTCAAACCCGAGAGCAAAAGAGGCTTCATTCTCGAACCGACAGTCAGATTTGAAGCACATGCACAACAGGCGGTTGAATTCAAAGGGACAAGAAGATATTTTCACCAACCATTCCATATTACCTTAATAAGTACAACCTTGAGAACATGGAAATGATGGGGCTCATGCTGAGCGCAAGGGGCAACATTCCTAAACTAATGGCCACCTACTTACAACGTTTCAGTGTGCCGAATGACACCATTGTGATCTGGGGCATACATACATTTACAGTCTCGATATCTATCTTGAGTCATCACCTCTTCACTCCAGCCACTTAATTAAATCAACTAAAACAATTTATATATCGCTTCTTTGTGACTAAGTATTGTTTTTTCTACATTATCAGTGGAATCGTTGTTTCTTATTCTGTACTGTAATTAGATTAGGTACTAAATTCATATCGCATGTAGTCGCTTAAGTGCGGCCAGTATCCAGTATTCGGGAGATAATAGGTTCGAACCCCACTGTCGGCAGTCCTGAAAATGGTTTTCCGTGGTTTCCCATTTTCACACCAGGCAAATGCTGGGACTGTACCTTAATTAAGGTCACGGCTGCTTCCTTCCCCCCTGAAAATGGTTTTCCGTGGTTTCCCATTTTCACACCAGGCAAATGCTGAGGCTGTACCTTAATTAAGGCCACGGCCGCTTCCTTCCAACTCCTAGGCCTTTCCTATCCCATCGTCGCCATAAGACCTATCTGTGTCGGTGCGACGTAAAGCCAATTGTTAAAAAATATATATCGTATGATATTCTTTGTAGATTTGGAAACCTCAGTCATTTCAGGAAAGTAGTTCCGAGACTAAATAAAAAGATATATTAGACGATTAGTCACAGCCGCCTGACAGACGTTAAAACCTTGTGCTCGTGACAGACTGTGAAATTCAAAACGTAAAAACTTATTTATTTTATCTTTAATATTGAAACAAGGAAACGTTGCTCAATTTCACTTGCCGTGTAAGCTTGTTCCAATATTGTCACTCTCTTTTATTTGTTTCTGACGGAATATTGGATCCCTTTTGAAGGGACTGTTGCGTACCCCAGCGAGATCGATATCAGTATTAAACAGCAGCCTCGTTAGTACGATCTTCAATCAAACTGACGGATTATGAAGCTCGAGCATTAAGTTGGAACTAGATTGGCCTGTAACATTACCCATGCCAATCACGTGCCAATCAGCCATCTGCATGCGGTAACCCATAAAAGCGGGGAAAATTTTCCACGCCAGATGAATTGTGGAGATATATAATTTATGTTTGTTATTTCTAATACCTCATATCACTTATTGTCAGAAATTCAACATGCCAATTTTGTCAAGCTGTGTGTGTTGTTGACATTCAGAAAAAATGAAGGGCCTTTGAACAAAACTGTGTAATCTAACTGCACCTAACTGGAAAGTATAAGTTAAAATTATATTCATTGAACCCTGTGCAAAATTACCCAGTTTCATTTTAGAATGACCAATACTACTTTCCTTGGAAATAATTATCCATTGAATGTTGTGATTTTCATAAC
Organism: Anabrus simplex; assembly: GCF_040414725.1. NCBI lineage: Eukaryota > Metazoa > Arthropoda > Insecta > Orthoptera > Tettigoniidae > Anabrus > Anabrus simplex. Next base: position 321,889,484 of record NC_090267.1, on the reverse strand, counting down.
CTTGTGGCAAATGGAAGTACATGAAATAGAATATTCAAATATATCTATTCAAAGGTGTAAAATATACAATGTTCACGTCCCAGTATCTTTAAAACTGAAATTATCACCACATTCTCAATGTTTGTGTACAATTTAATACATTCCTTACACGTACTGAACTAATATTTTAGAATTAATAAATTAAAGGTATTGGTGCAATAACCACGTAAGCCCGCTTTCCATCAATCTAAAAACAACATAAAAAGCTGTCTACAACTCGTAAATGTTTACAAAACGGTTACATCCCTTGCTTACTTAAAGGTTAGTGACGACATAATATTATGGTGAAATTTAAGACATTCATATGATATTAGATAATTTTTGAAAATTTTGACTTATCTGGTTCTTGGCCCCAACGTCAATTGATTTATTTTGCAACAAATGTAGTGGAAACTAAGTAATGTACAAATATCTTGCTTACGTGGATCGAGTTTTCTATATACATGATGACAAATATTCAATATACTGTATATCACAATAGAAATTTCATATCGCTCAAAGTTTATTCTGACTTCCATTCTGATGAACTGGAAAGTATATCATTGTCGGTTTTTGCACGGACCAACTGATTATAAGACCATACTTGTTCGCAATCGTCATAACATCTTTGTATTTCTCTGATTTGATAGCAATGGGTCCATTATAAAGTCCTTCTCTGGGAAATATCACCGTTACTGGAAGTTTTTGAAAGATGAAATTATGGTAAATTAACTTCTATAATATTCGGAAATATTCTGAACATTTCTCACGTCATTTCGCCTAATGGCACGTAGATATAATAAACCTGACAATGTTCTACGATAATAAATGGAGAAACATTAATATTTATGGGACAAAACTAACTAATGTAAGCCTATAAAGAGCTTGAATTAATTCTCGCTGTTGTCTATCGGAGACAACCTGCAGAGATTCATTTTGCCACTTCAGAGACTACGAGTAGGGCATGAAGGACTAACAGCACCCTAATTAGGCACGACAAGGTTATCCTTCTCCATGATAACATCAGACCGCATACCGCTACACCCGTGAACGAAATCTTGGAGGCACTTAGATGGGCCCTTCTGAGCAGTACTTTTATTCTCTCGCACGTATCCAAAAATGGCTCCATGTCTGGATTGCCTCAAAGGAACCTGCATTTTTCTACTATGAAAAAAGTTGTAGCTTCCAAAGGACGATATTAAAATGTACAATTCTTTTGCAATAAATATGACTTTATGTGGCGAAAAAAAGCGAGAATTGATTCAAGCACCTTTTATTTCAACCTTAAGTTAACAGATAAAGCAAACAACAATTTGAAAAGTTCTGTGAAGTGGAATAATTATTTTACGTAAATACGAGGGCAGGGCTCACTATTCTGGATTTCAAAGTATATCTGCAATATTTACGAAAGCACACAAACAAAATAAAAATAATAGTTCTATACAATATCTTAGTAGTTTTCGTGTGAAATGTTCTTATTACAACATAAACGTAATTGTGACAAGAAACATAAGCGGGGTGTTCGGCACGCTGACTTGCAGTAAGTTATAGCGCCTGGCAGACGGTCCACGGTCCGCTGACGTCACACGCTCCTGGCCGGCTGCGCGTGACACCTACCGTCTCTTTTTAGCTACCGTGTGGCCACCTAAGCCAGTAAGGATGAGGAGTGACGGTGCAGACTAAACGACAGGCCAACCCTATATTAAATCCCTTGAAAGGGTTATGGCAAAGCCCTCAACGGTACTGCGGCAGAGACGGAGATCTTCAGAATGGTGTAAATAAGTCAAGTCACTCTCATCGGAGGGTTTGTCTTACAAGGTTTGCATCCGGCTGTAATAGCCACACGAAACTAATATTAGCGTAAACTACTGTCCAGTTCCTTGTCTGGGGTCAGTGTAGAGGCCTTCGGTTCAGAGAGTCCCGGGTTCGATTTTCAGCCGGTCTAGGGATTTTAGCCACGTCAAGTTAATTCTTATTGCTCGTGGACTGGGGATTTACGTTCATGTACATATACTACCAACTAAAGTGAACATATCCTCCCTCGTCGGATTGGATCAAGAAGGGTTTCCAGCCGTAAAACTGGGTCAAATCCACAGGAATTGTCAAAAAATTAAACAGTTGGGAAAAAGGCCAGCAAGAAACAGATCATGCGCCTCATGAAACTGTAAAAGTAAAAAAGGAAAGAGCAGCTGAAGAAACTAATGAGTTGTTGAAGTAGCAGAAAACCTGGCCCTGAAAGTAAAAGTTTTCTTGCCTAACTTAAAAATCTAATCGTATTTTTGTACGGAAGTGCAATATTGATAATATGTGTTAGACACTGCACGATAAAGAAGGGAGATAATTTTCATATTCCTTCCGGTATTGACAATAGATAAATGGTCCAATGGGTGCACTGTTCACAAATTTAAATCCCTGTGGGTGGGTGGGGGTAGAACATATCACTGTATCTCATGCCTGTTGTAAGAGGCGACATAAAGGGGAACCAGAGGCTCTCAACTTGGGAGCGTGGGTTGCAATCACAGTTTCCATAGCTGAGTCTAGCATTGCATACAGTTACCTATGCGTCTCCTCACTTTCAACTTTCCTATCCCCTCGTCTTTGGTCAACTCTTGTTCTCTTCCGATCAAGATAGTATTAGGTTTGTGAGGTCTAGGGACTCTTTCATTTTCACGCTCTCCGTGAGACTTCTCTTGCTGATACCTTCATTCTTCTAAACGTCGAACCTTTTCTATTTTCCCTCTGACTAGCGTAAACAAAGGACAGTAGCCCAGTTGTACCTTCTCTTAAAACAAAAATCTCCACTACCACAACTTTACAAATCTCAAAGCTTTATTACGTTTTCCGATACTGAAGTGATCCGTGGTGTAAGAGTAGCATGTTTGCCTTTTACCCAGAGGTCCCGCGTTCGATTCCTCGCCAGTCCAGGGATTTAAATTACAGAATGAGGGCTGGAACGGGGTTCACACAGCCTCGTGAGACCAACTGAGCAGCTATTGATACGAGAATCAGCGGACCCGGTCAAGACAGCGAAGTAGGACACTGGAGCATACCTATGATAATAAAAACGTTTAAAAAAAGATACAAAAGTTGAAAGCTAGAAAGGCAGCAGGGATTGATAATATTTCTGGAGATATATTAAAGGCTATGGGTTGGGATTTAGAGCCATATCTAAAATACTTATTTTATTACTGTTTGCATGAATGAGTGGTACCAAGTGAATGGAGAGTTGCAATAGTAGCCCCAGTGTACAAGGGAAACTGTGACAAAATAAAGGGGATAATTACAGGCCAGTCAGCTTGACACGTGTTGTTTGTAAGCTCTGGGAAAGCATTTTTGTGATTATATTAGACACGTTTGCGAAATTACTAACTGGTTTGGTAGAAGGCAGTTTGGATCTAGGAAAGGTGAAGTGAAGCTCAATTTGTTGGATTCTAGCGAGATATAGCAGATAGTTTTGATTCAGGAGGTCAAATGGACTGTTTCACTATTGACCTATCCAAAGCTTTTTATAGGGTAGGTCATGGGAGATAACTGACGAAAATGTGGGCTGTTGGACTAGACAAAAGAGTGGTTGAATGGATGGCTACATTTCTAGAAAATAGAACTTAGAGAATTAGAGTAGGTGACGCGTTATCTGATCCTGTAATGAATAAGAGGGGGTCCCGCAGGGCAGTATTATTGGACCTTTATGTTTTCTTATATATATACTGCGACTGATGTGAGTAAAGAATTGGAATCACAGATAAGGATATTTGCTGATGATGTTATATTGTACAGAGTAGTAAATGAGTTGCAGGATTGTGAGCGACTGCAGGTGGACTTAAACAATGTCATGAGATGGACAGCAGACAATGGTAGGAATCCAAATGGGATGAAAAGTCAAGTTGTAAGTTTCAGCAAGAGGAAAAGTGCTCTCAGTTTTAATTATTGTGTTGATGGGGTGATATTATCTCATGGGGAACACTGTTAGTACCTGGGCGTTAATATAAGTAATGATCTTCATTGGGGAAATCATGTGAACGAGGCTGTAAAGAATAGTTAGTTACAAATATCTTCACATGATTATGAGAGTATTTATGGGGTTGTTAAGGAGAGGGGTATAAGTCCCTCTTAAGACCGCAGTTAGAGTATGACTCCAGTGTATAGGATCCTCACCTGGACTACTTGATACTAAATCTGGACAAAATTCAAAGGACAACAGCACGGTTTGTTCTGTATGAGTTTCGTGTTAAGAAAATGTTGCAGACTTTGGGCTGGGATGACTTGAGAGTAGGGAGAAGAGATGCTCAAGTGTGTGGTATGTTTTGAGCTGTCAGTGGAGAGTTGGCATGGAATGACATAAGTAGACGAATAAGCTTGATTGGTGTTTTGAAAAGCAGGAAAGATCACAATATGAAGATAAAGTTGGAATTCAAGAGGACAAGTTGGGGCAAATATTCATTTATAGGACGAGGAATCAGGGATTGGATACAAATAAAGGGAAACGTTCGATAAATTTCCAAATTCTTTGAGAATGTTTAGGAAAATCTATGTAAACAATTGATAGGCAATTCAATTATTTAATTTTATTATTACTCAAATTTGCCTGAATTTAGACACCTACCAATTTCTGATGATTGATTGATTGATTGATTGATTGATTGATTGATTGATTGATTGATTGATTGATTGATTGATTGATTGATTGATTGATTGATTGATTGATTGATTGATTGATTGATTGATTGATTGATTGATTGATTGATTGATTGATTGATTGATTGATTGATTGATTGATTGATTGATTGATTGATTGATTGATTGATTGATTGATTGATTGATTGATTGATTGATTGATTGATTGATTGATTGATTGATTGATTGATTGATTGATTGATTGATTGATTGATTGATTGATTGATTGATTGATTGATTGATTGATTGATTGATTGATTGATTGATTGATTGATTGATTGATTGATTGATTGATTGATTGATTGATTGATTGATTGATTGATTGATTGATTGATTGATTGATTGATTGATTGATTGATTGATTGATTGATTGATTGATTGATTGATTGGAGGACGTTATCACTCTCAGCACGTGGCACTCCAGTACCAGTCGTCGTGGCAGGCCCTAATGGGCTGTTGCATCAACGGTTTGATTGTTGATACTGAAATGTCAATTTCCGAGTTAACGGTCACACATATACCGAAGAGATTTATGCGGTACTAAATATACTAGAGCTTCTTTTCTAAGAAAAAGTTTATGACTAAGGAAGAACTGTCACACTTCTTTACGGATGAATATAGTGTACTTGAGTGTGAGGAATGCATTGTAAACCGTTATCAAGCAGAAAGCAAGCTTACTGTTTTATATGACTGTTGAAATTGAGATAAATAATAATAATAATGGCGTATGGCTTTTTGTGCCGGGAGTGTCCGAGGACAAGATGCAGGTCTTTTGAATTGACTCCCGTAGGCGACCTGCGCGTCATGATGAGGATGAAATGATGATGAAGACGACACAGACACCCAGCCCCCGTGTCAGCGAAATTAACCAATTATAGTTAAGAATTCCCGACCCCGCCGGGAATCGAACCCGGGACTCCTGTGGCCAAAGGCCAGAACGCTAACCATTTAGCCATGGAGCCGGACGATATTGAGATTATTATATTTTATGAGAAATTCAAACTACAGGGATGTGATTTATCTTATCAAACATCTCATTTATTTGTTGAGATTCGAACCGCGGCTTTCACGACTATCAAGTGCGAAAAGAATCATTTCTACTGTACTTCTGTGGATGACTCCAGACCCATCTCGTTATGACCCTACCACCTCAATTGTGACCGACTCGTTGACTGTATGGTCAGCGTACTGGCCTTCGGTTCAGAGGGTCACGGGTTCGTTTCCCCGCGGGGTTGGGGATTATAGCCTTAATTGGTTAATTCCAATGGCTCGGGGCTGGGTGTGTGTGGCGTATTCAGCATTAGAAATCATCCTAGGTAGAGTCCTCATCGTCACAGAAATGCAGGTCGCCTAATAGGCCGTCTACGAGAAAAAGACCCGCACCAGGCCTCTCCGGAGGCCATACGCCATTATTATTATTATTACCTCAACTGTCAAACTGTTAGGACTTAGTGGAAATATTTAAGTTTCTACTAGAGGGCTCGTGCTGCTCTGCAGCATTCATGATACAATAAATAGGTCAGATAATTCGTCTTGATACGCCTGTCGTAGTAATATTGTTTTGCCTGCCCTTTTCAATGGTTTTATGAACATTTAATAAGAAGCGCGTTATGGTATGCCACAGTTCGTAGGTCATCATGCCGTCTGTTTGGTAAAAATCTATCCATGTATTAGGTTTTTTAATCCGGCAGTTATTGGTGTAAAGCTTGGTATTGTTCGTAGAAGGCAATGGTACTTTTAATCGCAGTTCTTCTGTACAGAACGATTGTCATGTAAGATCATAGGTTAGTCTCGAAGGAGCATTTTTCGCCAGGCAGAAAAAAAACTTTTTTAAAGATACATGGCCTTCGCTCTTTTTAGTGTAGCTAGGTTATCTTTCGATAGGTGTTCCCAGATTGTGTCCAAGGCGTATGTCATGATGGGGTCTGTTTGTACGTAGACATTTTTTCTCTTAGCAGCATGTAAGTAATTAGGAATCTAGCAAGGAATTGCATTCGTCCGTTATCAGAGGAAGTGGATACTCTCTGGCTTGGCAGGTAGCAATCAAACATGGCTGCATGCAATGACATTACTAAGGATCAGAATATTAATGAAAGTGTTAGTCACTTAGCAACCTACTAAGTACAGAATGTACTGCGGTTAGAGTACGCCTTCGCCTGAAATTATTGGGGCGATCATTTAATTATTAATTTAGAGACCTACCAATGTCTGATGATTCATCGGCAGGCAATTCCGGAGATTAAATCAAATCGGTACAGTAGAACAGACAGCGAATTTGCCAAATCTGTTTTAATAAACTCTTTTAATATATAGATTTCTATCTATTCTATATATCTATTTCTATTACTTTAAAAGCTAAATACAGTGAAATGAATTCACTACTTTAGAAATAAAATACGGTGAGTCTAAACTTCTAACATAAATCCCTTCTTGTTGGTTCCTACCTTATAATAGGAAATTATTAGTAGGAAAGAAAGACAGTTAATTATGTAAAAAGTACCATATTCTGTAAGATAGTCAAGAATAGGGGAGCCTCCGTGGCTCAGACGGCAGCGTCGGCTTCTCACCGCTGGATAGCGTGGTTCAAATTCCGATCGTTCCATGTGAGATTTGTGCTGGACAAAGCGGAGGTGGGGCAGGTTTTTCTCCAGGTACTCCTGTTTTCCCTGTCATCTTTTATTCCAGCAACACTCTCAATTCTCATTTCATAGCATCTATCAGTCATTAATAAATCACTTTGGGAGTGGCGACCCCATTGTACTAATAGCCTATATCTGCTTCATTCATCACATCCCTGACCCGGTCAATGACTGGAAAACAGGTTGTAGGTTTTCATTTTCATTTAAGAATAGGTTGAGTGGTGGAGACGATACATTTCTGGCTCATTTTGTGGTTCGTGAAGTTGAAGGAATTCGGATCAAAGGGATTGTTCACCCCATCCCGGATTGGAGTTATGCCACTTTGAAAATAAACATAAATTATGCTACCTTAAACTGAGATTATTTTTAAAATATCAAGTGTTACACTCTTCTTGGAGGGCCGATCTTGTACTCACTGAGAACGGCTCCCTCATGGCACCCAAGTAGGTCAAAGAGAGGGAGGGAGCCGTTTTCAATGAGAAAAAGATCGACCCTCCAAAGGAGCGCAACGTTTGGTATTTTATATTTTAGAAATAATCTCCATTTAAAGTAGCACAATTTTTTTCAACATATAACTACAGAGTAAAAGAAAGAATAGTTCAATACCTATTCCAAAGGTAGCAATGCTGAAAAGCTTTCGATTTAAGAAGATACATTTTTTAAATTAAATGAAGCAGAATCTGAGATATTTTCTGATTACTGGAATTGTTGACTTAAATGATGTAGTTTAAGGAAATGTACTGGAAACTTGTTGGATATTGATTACGTGGTAATAGGATGTATTGACACTCTTGGCTGCATTTGCCGCTACAAGTCTGCTGGGCATGCTCCTGATCAATCTCCGGGTGTACCCTTGCGGTATATTGCTGCATTCTTCTTGCACCGCCACCGTTAGTTCAGTCAGATTGTTGAAAACTTAGCGCCGAAGGCGAAAACCAATCATGTCTCACAGGTGGTCAATAGGTTTGAGATCTGGACTCCTGACTGGCCAGTCCTGAGTGGGAATGTTGACCTCCCGAAGAAACTGCACGGCACACTGAGCAGCATGGGGTCTTGCAATCTCGTGCATAAACACGCAGTTTTCGTCGAAAGCGAATGAAAATTGTATTATATGATTTATGAGAATCGTCTTAACGTACCTGTGAGTTGTAAGGGTACTGAACAAAATCGGTATGGTAATCTGAAGTTACTCCACCCCATACGATCACTGAACCTCCTCCAAACGGCGTAATCTCAGCGAAGGTACGCCCTTATCCACACCCTATCCCTTCCATCAGGTGACCTCAGGTTGAATCTGAACTCGTCATTAAAGAGTACGAGTCCCCACTGACCATCAGCCCAATGTTCATGCACCTACACGAAATGTAGACGGTTTCTCCTGTGTTGTGGTAGAAGTGCTGGTGCTCTGGCTGGTTTTCTAGAGGCTAAATTTGCCTCATGGAGCCTCGCCCTGTGTTCTCACTCACAGCTATGTCGTGGACCTGCACTAGACTACTCCAAGCCTCGACCGCTGTAAAATGTCGGTTCATGAACGCTTGTAGCCTCGACAAGCGATCTTGCAAAGCAGAAGTGCACGTAGGATGGCTTGAACCGGGTGTAAGGTGGTAGATATGATGATTCTGAAAACGTTTCACAGCCCAATGGTAAAACGCTGTACGCAGAGAAGGACCTGTTTACTTTAATCCATCAATCGAGCTCGGTCATCAGCCACATACTCTTGGACTTGTGTCGTTTGAAAGCAACAAGTTCTATTACGATGAGTATGTGCTAACGCTACCGTCAGGCAGTTATTCTGTAGACAATATTCACAACTACACTGAAAGTACGTTAATTAAAAAGTTTAGTGGTGAGAGTATTAGTAATAATAATTACAAGTTCTCAATTACTGTAAGCAACATCACACATAAATGTAATGTTGAGTCATCGTTCAAGACTGACTTCAAATCACGCCTGATTCGATTGGACCATTGCTTGGATTTTGACCAAGAGAGCTCATACCGAACGTACCTTATGAGTCTGATCAACATATGACACTCTTCGATGATTATCATATAAACATCACTTGCAAGATTATTACAGACGTGTATAGTAATCAACAACTTTCACACGTCCTGCACGACTTTATTATTACAGAGGAAGACTCAATGAGTTAAGAGATGACCATAAGCAGATTCAGCAAGATTTAGGTTATACACTACTACAACAAAATGGAAGAAATGCTAGACGTCATGAACACAGTAGAAACTCATGAAGGTATAGTACGAAGTGAGCTTCGTTCTTATCAACCTTTTACGGTTGGACTCAATAAAAATGATGAAATTCCCTTTATCATTAATCAGCAAGATGTATACACCCTACCACACGAAAGCTTCCTCTATATTGCATGACCCATAGATAAGACAGATGGAAGTGGACCAAGCACATCTCAACTAAACAAAAAAGGTCTAGCTTTTCTCTTTTCTGAAGCGCGTTATGAAGTAAATAATGTAGAAATAGATAGATCGAAGAAAGTTGGTATTATAAGTGCAATGAAACTCTACCCCTCTTGTAGTGATGAAAATCTTTTACGCATGGCGGATGGTGCCCGAAAGCTAATAACAACTGGATGATTAATCAAAACAGTACTGCTTCTGGTATGTTATCATTAAAACAAATTCTCGGCTTTGCTGATGATTTTAGACGAATAATAATCCACGCAAAACAAGAGCTAATTCTGATTTGTTATCACAGTTATTACAATTCTCTTAAATCAGAAGAATCACCAGTAGACTCGAAAATTACTCGTCATCGTATACTGTGGAGGATTCCACATGAAACATTATCTGTTCGACAAAAACGTCAATTGCTCAAGATTGTAGAAAATGATACACCATTACCTATACCTTTTCGAAGTTGGGAGCTGCGTGAGTATCCTGTGATCCCACCTACAAACAAGCATAGCTGGGCTGTTAAAATATCACGTTTTACTGAAAAGCCTTTGTATATTATTTATGGACTTCAAACCCATCATAAATCCAACAATGAAAAGGATAGTTCACAGTTTGATCACTGTAAATTAAGAAATATTAGACTATATCTCAACGGAATTACGTATCCCTATGAGAACATGGATATTAATTTTGAGAAAAAAAATGGGTTGCTCTATGACATGTTTTGTAAATTCCAATCATCATATTACCAGAAAGAAGATCGTCCACTATTTTCGCCTGAAGAATTTAAAATCAAAGCACCGATTGTAGTTATAGACTGCTCTTATCATGAAGAATCTATAAAAGAATCTCCTGTCGATATTCGTTTATGATTTGAAACGTCTGAACACATTCCTGCTAACACAACAGCCTATTACCTGATTATTCATATGAGTGATGTCACTTACCATCCACTATCGATTATCGTTACAAGACTATAAATAAGGATAGCCCTTCGTCATGACCATTAGTGCGTGCTTCTACAGCTTACACAATGGAACGGAAAGAAGATAAAGACTGCACGGTTACAGATAATTGTCTTGATAACAAACAAAACTGTGAATGTGCATCCTATTTGCCTACCAGTGAAACTAATACGGTACATCTTATTTACCTGACTTAAGTAAGTGAGGCTATTAAGATGTTCTATAAACATAGAACCTTATATCAGATGCCAAAACATCTGATTCAGTGTTTACCACCAGGATTTTTATCTACGTACGTTGCTCCTTTCGTAGATGCTTTTTGGGACACCCTACCTCTCCACAGTAATATTAAATCGATGTTGCTTCATGTAGAAACTGTCGACGACATTACAAGCATCGAAGTGAAAAAATCACATCGATTGGGATGGACCTAATCCGAAGATTGTAAACTGTAGACAGTTTATGCATGAACTTTTCCCCTTCTTTACAGTACCTGATAATGATTCTGAAAGGAACTAAACACATGGATGACATCAAGGTAAGTACTGCATCAACTTCTTTGCGAAGCATGACATGCATAGTATAATATATTTTGAAACCTTAATTTCATAAACAATAAATATTTTGTTTAATTTGAATTCTGCAGGTAGCATCAAAATTTTGCAAGCACGTTACCCCTTCACAGAAAGATGTTAAGGAGTATATCACCTTGTCGGCAGCATAACACAGACTGAAGTACAACCGGTAGTACTTTGTTTAATTTTGTAAATAATTATACAATAACTATTTCATTAAAATTAAAATGTATTACTTATTACATTCCCTTTGCCTCCTCACACCTATCAAATGTTTTCCTAGTCGTCGCTATTTTATTTTTATTAAAATGTAGGCTGAAGAACTAGTTCTCTTTTTATCACAACCGTTGTTCGTCTCCTATCACGCTCCTATCCAACCTCCCTTAGCCATCTCTTGTTTTTAGATATAGACCGCACAGTATCCCCTGCTTCTGAACACATACATACAAAAGTTTAAAATTAGCTCCTATGTCATCCGTCATGTATACATGCATGCGACACCAATCAGAAGGATTGAGAACTGCTTGTTATTTCTTTAGATAGATAGCGTTCCCCGCGCAATACCACTTCCTCCACGGCTAACAAAGTGCGTGAGTAAACCGTTTTAAAGTAACTTTCAAACTCGCCGTCAGAGTGTACCTCAAGCTGATGTATATGCACACATGCGCACTAGCTATTTTCCCCTATTATGTCTCTAGAGGAATCTAATAGTCATTTGTTTACAGTAACTCACGAAGACGACGCGAGAGCGCCTTGTTATGTCTCTAGCGAGATCTGATTTGATTACAGTAACTCACGAAGTCGCTGCGACAGCGCACTGATATGTCTCTAGCGGGATCTGATAGTCATTTGTTTACAGTAACTCACGAAATTCGTCTTAAGAGTGTACTATTTTATCTCTAGTGGGATATTTGTTTACAGTAACTCACGAAGACGCCACGAGAGTGCGCTGATAGTCTCCCCTCCCCCCACACAGCTGAGCCAGGATCGAACCTGCAAAGTTTGCGACGGAAAGCCAGTGTCTCAACCGTCTGAGCCACTCAGCCTGGTAGGGTAAGGGAAGTGGTGGTATACAATTTCTAATTACTAGAGTGTGTGCCAAAAAGCCCCGATTAAATTCCAGTCCTCTCCGAAGTGTTCGTATGGAGTGAGGGCATAAGACGCTGTTGATTGTGATTTGTCCGTCGGATGGAGACCTAAAGCCTTGAGCAATCCTCTTGATGCAATTCGACAGGAGAAGGCTATGTGCCGCTACCGGGTTTTACCCTCTCTCTTCCTACTATCACATATCATGTCATTCATTTCATCTTAATATCTTCCCTGATGTGGTTGACGTCAGGAAGGGCATCCGGTTATAAAAAATCCATCTTGACAGATTCATCTCACCACAAACCCAACACCGTAGAGAAGCGGGGCAAGGAATGGACACACGTTAGGTCATAACGTCATGCACCCTTAACCAGCAGTCCGTATCTCAAATCACCCCCACTGTGACGTCACAGCTCTGTCAGGAGACGGCCTGCGCGTTCGGTTCTGTGAAAATAAGCATGCATTTTAAATCGCCCGCGCTTATTACGTCACAGCTCCGTCACTCCTCCAAGGAGAGACGGAAAGAACTTGTGTGAGGTTAGTTTACCGATCTTGGCCAAGGCTAGGTTAACACACGTGTTAACTACTCCTATAAGTCACCTCACTAGTTCGGCTCCTCCAAAGGGAGTCCATAAATAGCCTCCAAAGGGAGTCCATAAATAGCCTGTCTGAGATTAGGTTAGCTTTCCGCGTAGCGAGGTTAGGTTAAAACGTCATCTTGGTCTCATAACCTCAACTACCAGTCACCTAGCCGATAAAGAGCCTATGCGCAGTTAGGTTAGTGTTCGAATGCAAAGTTAGGTTAACACGTCATAATGATGTCTTAACCTGATCTGCAGGTCACCTAACCGATTTGGCTCCGCCAAGGGCGCCCGATCGATTCGGGTCACTCAAAGGGGTCCGTGACCTTTCCGACTCGGCTCCTCCAAAGTGGCCCGTAAGATTGGCATTGCCCTCGTATGTAAGGGTAGGACGTCATAACCTCATCTAGGGGTCAAAAACACTCCAGGTTGACCAATGAGGTTAGCATTGCTCTCGTACGTATGGGTATAACGTCATAAACTCATCTATGGGTCAAAAGCATCCCAGGCCATTCCTTAACTAATTAGGCCCCTCCAATGAAGTCTGTGAGGTTAGGCTTACTCTCGTACGAAAGGTTATGACGTTATTCCGCGTCTTAACCTCAGCGAGAGATCATTGAACCCGGGTAAGAACCCTCATAGGTACACTACTGGGTCAATAATCTAGAACCCTGATAGCTACAATACTCAAAAAAGCTTGGGGAAAATGCTGACTCAGCAACCATTGTTTTACAACAAGCTTTACCCTTCTACTACACAAATATCAGGCCTGCTTTCACACCAATGTATCCTACACCGTGGTGTAACCAAACATTCAGGATATGGAGCGTTCGACTGAAGGCAGTTGAATGTAATCAAATGAAAGTATTTTAACGGGGTTACTTGTTCACTATTAAAACATTGCAGTGCAGTCATTACATGTCATTGTTAATACCAGTATATACTGTTCATTTCTGATATTTCTTCTTCTACCACATGTCCCACATTCTGGTGGAGTTGTGGGTGCGAAATGTGTCACACATCCTTGTTTTACGACCGGATGCCCTTCCTGATGCTAACGTTTCTGTGGTGGTGTTAGCGTGGTGGACTGTGTGAATATGAAAAGGGAGTGTGTTGGGACAAACACAATTATCCAGTCCTCAAGTCAAAGTAACAAACCAGGCGCGATTCCCCAACCCGACCGTGACTAACCCGAGGCCCTCGGATCCGAAGGCCTCAACGTTGACCATTCAGCCAAGGAGCTGGGCATTTCTTACAATATATTTTCAGCTTACTCTACTTATAAGGTTGTCTTCCTACCACTAAATATTTACACAGGGTGGTCGGAATTCACATAACGAAGTCATCGAAATGTAAAAGACTTCATCAACATAATTAATTAAAGAAGTTATACTCCATCTCACCAGTGGTGGTGGTGGTGATTGTTATTATTTTAAGAGGAAATGCAACTAGGCAACCATCCTCTAAATAACACTAATCAGAAAATGGAAACGATCCGATACTTCGAAGAATTAAGGTGTCGGCGAAAGAAAGACAAGAGTCCAGAAGGGCGTGGAAATGAAAGACTTCCTAGGGCTCGATACCTAATACCGTAGGAGTCGGTCAGATAGGACAGATGAAAGTGAGGAACCTGGCACAAGTAAGTGGAAGTAATGCCAGGATTCAGCTATGGACCCCATGCTCACCAACCCACGCTCCCAAGTTAAGAGCCCCTGGGCCCCTTTTAGTTGTCTCTTACGACAGGCAGAGGATACCATGGGTGTTTTCTACTTCCCTTACCCGCAGGGGGCTTTTATGGCTAGTTAATGTACAGATGTTTGTCTGCACTTTGTCAACAGAAGGATACACGTTCATGCTTTTAAAACAATTGTAAATTATAACATTCATTATAGCTGCTTGCCACTTCCCTAACAGTAATAGAACTACACAAAGTTATTGGCAAAGTCCACAACACGGAACGAAGTGATGCTGGTTCTTACGTCCAAAAAGTACCCACTCGTTCTTGTGTCAAGAAGTGTACCATCGAGGTATTATCAATCAGTCAATCAATCAGTCAGTCAGTCAGTCAATCAATCAATCAATCAATCACTACTGATCTGCATTTAGGGCAGACGCCCAGGTGGCAGATTCCCTGTCTGTTGTTTAAAGCCTTTTCTTAAATGATTGTTAAGAAATTGGAAATTTATTGAACATCTTCCTTGGTAAATTATTTCAGTCCCTAACCCCCCTTCCTATAAACGAATATTTGCCCCAATTTGTCCTCTTCAATTCCAACTTTATCTTCTTATTGTGATCTTTCCTACTTTTAAAAACACCGCTCAAACTTATTCGTCTACTAATGTCAGTCCACGCGATCTCTCTACTGACAACTCGGAACATACAAATTTTCTCCTTCCTCCCAAGTCTTCCCAGCCCAAACTTCGCAACATTTTTGTAACGCTACTCGGTTTAAAGAAGGGAAGTACAGAACATCTATTCTAGAATACCTGAGAGTGGAATTTTAACCTACTCCCGTTTGCCCGTGAGTGCACCATGTTCCAGTCTATGAAACCAGGGACAGAGCTGAGAAGTTATCCTGAGTCCTGAGTCAGTCGTATTTTATTCTTACTTTGAAACGTTAATTCTGATTTAGCAAAAATAGGCTCACCCAAAATACACATACATGGAGAACAAAATTCAAATCCAGCAGGCCCTTTTCTAAAGCCTGGGCAGTAGCCCAAGAGTGTACTTGACAATAATTACAGTGTGAGAGGTTAGTACAGCCAGTAATGAATGGAACCTGTAGCTTCATATCTGTGAATGAGAGGCCCATCGTGCCATTGATTTTACAAGTGTTTGTTCTGTTGGTATACCTGCTCCAGTTTGCGCGCGCCGCTCTCGATCTGGAGGACAACCAACAGGTAGCAGCGGCACACCAGGACGGGGCAGAGGGGGGTAACGAGGTGTGCAGAGGCTGACAGGGCTCCCAGGAAAACTCGACTCCCATCGATCAATTTTGCTTTGAGCCTTATTTTAGTTACCACATGATCATTCAAATTCTGACATTTCAGCTGAACCGCAAATAGCAGGGAAAGGATTTTAACCGCGTGGACGATGATGGATTATTATCCTACCTAGACCGATTTAAACAAGGCATGATGATTCAGAACAGCGGGTTTATCTTAGAACTACTAGATTCCAGAGCATGAAACATAGTGGATTAACTCAATTTAAAGCCCAGATCCATTCATGGTAAGGTACCTATAGAGTTTCCGTTGACCTATATCTTCCGGAATCGCTTGAAAAGTTTGAAAAGCAAGCTCTTAACTTTATGACTGTTGTGATCAGGGGCATAGCCAAGGGGTTTACTGAAATTTAGAAACCTCCCCACCCACCCACCCATGGAATTTTTACAAAAGAAAATAAACAGAACTGACAATAAACAAGTGAAAGTAGACTCTTTTGAATATTCACAGAGAAAAAATTTAAAACCAACAGATCTCTTGAACCTATTTTCTAAGAAGCCTCGAAAGATGGATGTTCGATTATAATCTGAACATACCATTCGCCGTAAAGTTATTCCCTTTGATCATATTGTTCTTGTTCTCGATTTTAATTTAAGATTTTGTAATGTCCTACCAGTACTGCAATCTGAATATGAACATAATGTACTTGTATTAGTGTCCTTATAACACTTGTGCATGCGCATACCACACATTCACAAGCCCCTTCATTATGTACTACCATAATTTTGTAGCCCCTTAGTGTGGAATTTTAACCTACTTCCGTGTACCATTATGTCTCTGTTGGTGAGTGCACCATGTTCCAGTCTATGAAATAAGAGACAGAGCTGAGAACCTATCCTGAGTCAGTCGTATTTTATTCTTACTTTGAAACGTTGCCAACGGCCGTAGCCGTCTTGCAACACCGGATCCCGTGAGATCTCCGAAGTTAAGCAACATTGGGCGTGGTCAAGATTTGGATGGGTTGTCACGCGCTGTTGGTGGGGGTTAAGGGAAAGCAGGACCGGAAAGGAACTGGCCACCCTACCGCACGTAAACTCCGGCTCAGGACACCTCTACGGAGGTTTATTTATTTATTTATTTATTTATTTATTTATTTATTTATTTATTTATTTATTTATTTATTTATTTATTTATTCCTGACTTACATTTGTGGCGAAGTTAGGGCTCACGGCCCTCTCTTACACTTAACCACTATAAACAGAATTTAAAAATGTAAACATAAAAGTAAGACATAGAAATTCTAAAAAGAAATAATACTACAGACAGATAATTCTAAGACTACCGGTAAGTTAGGC
The DNA here is from genome assembly GCF_040414725.1 of Anabrus simplex. Lineage (NCBI taxonomy): Eukaryota > Metazoa > Arthropoda > Insecta > Orthoptera > Tettigoniidae > Anabrus > Anabrus simplex. The sequence continues at coordinate 321,872,214 of NC_090267.1, read as the reverse complement.
CTACATATCAGTACAGCAATTAATGTGATAATTACTACTACTACTACTACTAATAATAATAATAATAATAATAATAATAATAATAATAATAAATTAAGAAAACCCATTCACACAACATACACACAATGACTCACACAACTCAGTTTTATGTTACCAGGAAAAACTTTCTGCAGGCAGATTTGAATTTATGAGAGGAAGTAAGGTGCCGAATGTCCATTGGGAGTGTATTCCAGAGTCTCGATGCGGTAACTAAAAAGGAATTATTGTAGGAATTCGTTCGACTTAGTGGAATTTCAAGTAAGGAACCAGAACGGGTACTAATTTCATAGAATGAGGAAAGGAAACGAAAATTAGAAGAGAGGTAAGTAGGAGTGTTCGTCGAGAGCACTTGGTAAACAAGTGTCATTAGGTGATAATTCCTTCGTTCATTTATGCGTAGCCATTCCAATGTTTTGAAATATGTTGTAACGTGAGTGTCATGTCGCAGTTGGAAGGCATATCGTATGCATGAGTTTTGTGCTCGCTGAAGTCTCAAAGCTTGTTCAGCATTTAGATTGACTAGTACTGTATCACAGTAGTCTAAAATTGGGAATAGTAGTGCTTGGATTAATTTTAATTTAAGTTTTTGAGGAAAAGAATTCTTGTGACGTTTCAGGGGATATAGAGCAGCATGAACCTTTCTACATACATTTGTTACGTGTTCATTCCAGGTCAGATTCTCACTGATGGAGATTCCAAGATTAGTTACATTTTTAAGGTACGGTACAGCAATGTCATTGATTATGATTGGAGGAGGATTGATATTGCTTATTACATGTAATAATTTAGAGTTTCCTATGATAATACTTTGTGTTTTACGAGGATTTAGGAGTAAGTGGTTGTTTTTAGCATAGGCGGTAAGCCTTTCAATATCCGAATTAATGTGCTGAACTGTTTCATGTAAATTGTTTGTAGTGGTGCGTTTGAATATCTGCATATCATCAGCATATAAGTGGTAGTTGCAATACTGAAGTGTGGAAGATATGTCATTAATATGCAAGACGAACAGTAAGGGCCCTAGAACAGACCCTTGAGGGACACCGGATGATTTTACAGCCCATTGGGATCTTTGATTGTTTACCACTACGCACTGGCGACGATTTGTAAGGTACGACTTAAAAAAATTAAGGGCTATCGGGCCGATATGCAGAGAGCGTAGCTTGGATAATAGTATGTCTATATTTACCGTGTCGAACGCACTACTAAAGTCAAGGAGTGTCAGTATCGTCAGGTTCGGACCTGCCTTCGGGCAGAATACACCCTTACCTTACCTTGAAACTTTAATTCTGATTTAGCAAAAATAGGCTGAAAAATAGGCTACGCTACTGGTTGTGATTTTAACCACGGGACCTCCAGCTATACATAGTATCTAGACTAAAGGAACGTGACCCTTCATTTCAAAACTCCCACATGCTTTGTTAGGGATTCGAACTAAGGCCAGCTTGGAGTGAAGCTTGTGACGATGTCATTCAGCTATCATTCCCCTTATAAAATATTTTTTTACTTTCTTGGAGCTCTCTCAGCCTTATAATACTTCGCTTTTGCAGTAACAAAGTAACTGAGATAAGAGCGAAAGCGGTATACTCGAATCCTTACGTAGACAGTTCCTGTGATAGATCGTGTGAAGATGTCATTTATAGGATCGTTAGCGTATGTAAAACTTCCTCAAAGCGGAACTTGAATAAAGCGGAAACTTGTTCACTACAGAATTTTTTCTCGGTGCCGGCAAAGCTTACGACGATATAATGTTTTTACTTTTGTATAATGCGGAATCTCCTCAGCGCGGAAACGGGAACGAAAATTGAGAGAATTTTTAAAAATCTGCTTGTACAACGCAGAAGATATTTACTTGTACAATATGTGTGCAGCGCTGCTGCTGATATGATCAACGACATTGTTTGGACAAACCGAAGCATGTGTTTGGACATCCCTACCATCAGAACATCTGCCTTTCTATTTCTTCAGTGAGACACTTCAGGAATTTCTGTGAGGAAAAGACCGGTAATCCGTCTTCTAAGATAAACAGGTACAGTGATACACTTATTGGAACGAATGAAGCGCTTGAGAACGCATCGGCAATATCCGATTCCCTGCGAATCAAGGAACTTTATTCGAAGTGATGAACAACTTACGACACATAACAATTTCGAATCAGCTATAGCCCTTCAAGCAATGAGAAAGGTCGAGAACGAAGAGCAGACATAATGAGACGAACAAGAAGATGAAGATCAAATCAAGATTCGAATCCACGAACAATGCCTACAGCACATTTGTGACATAAAACAATTTGCCGTTACATCTAACTCTGCCACGCTTCTTGAATTAATGGAGTCAGCTCAGAACTGCATTCAGAAAGACATGATTAGAAAGAAGAGGAAGCAAGTTTCTTTGTTTGATCTGCGGAGAAAGTGTTGTGAAGTACTGTATAGAGTGTTGTGGTGGAAAAAAGTTTACGCAGCGTATATCCAGTGTTGTGAAATAGTGTAACATAGTGTTGTGATAGTGTCAAAATGATATATATACTCTGTAACATACTGTATGTAATAATAAAGCGCACTAATAATAATTAACAAATCAGTGTACGCTACTACAGTCCTACGTACATCAATCTGGATAGCCGAGTGTCATGCTTAGGCAGATACAGGTAAGATTTAAGTAATATTTAAAATTTCTGTTTACTGTATCATGTTTCGTGTAGCAGTGGTCGTGATTAGTGTTTTAAGGCAAAATGACGATGTTTTGTGTAATGCGGACACTTGTCTAATTCGGAAAAAGTATGTGGTCCCTTGAGATTCGGCTTTGAGCAAGTTTTACTGTATTGCAGTGAGCTTGCCAGACAAATATGTGATAGCATCCTCCGGCTGGTGAGGAAATTAATGGTAAACTATCCCTCTAGTGTGCCCCTTCAGCAATTATTCGGCTTTCTATAGCAGTTAATGGTGAAATTGTTGTGAAACAGATCAGCCTCTAAGCTGAAATCTAAACAAACAAACAAACAAACAAACAAACAAACATCTGAGGCGTGATAATCAAGTGGCATTAACACTGGTTTCTCACCAAGGCAGCCGTGATTCGAATACTGGTCAAAGTATGTTGGATTTTTTTCAATGAAAATTCAAGTCTGAGGTTCGGAATTCACGTATAACTGTAGGTCCATTGGCAATAATAACGATATCAACAGTCGCGTAAAAAATACAAAGGCGCTCTAAAAATTAAGGTAACAAGAGCTCGCACGGAGAATATTTTACAGTTAGATATAAGGATACACAGTAGTAGGGCACCGATAATGATACCGGCTATTCAGCATAATCCCCATTCTTGTCTAAGCACTTGTTCCAACGGTATACCAAGACATCGATACCGTCCTGAAAGAAATTGCGGCTAGTCCCTGAGGCCACGTCATGAAGGCATGCTGACCGGCCGTATCGTGCTGAATGGCTTATCACCTGGGTCTTTCTTAAAAGATCCGAAGAGATAGAAATCACTGGGTGCCAGGTCGGGGCTGTAAGGAGGACGGTCCACATCGTTGATTTTCTTCCGAGGGAAGCTAGAGTGAATGCTTTCAGTAAATGAAATGGCATATGGCTTTTAGTGGCGGGAGAGTCCGAGGACATGTTCGGCTCGCCAGATGCAAGTCTTTCGATTTGACCCCCTTAGGCGACCTGCGCATCATGATAAGGATGAAATGATGATGAAGACGACGCATACACCCAGCCCCCGTGCCAGCGAAATTAACCAATGGTGGTTAAAGTTCCCGACCCTGCCGGAAATCGAACCCGGGACCCCTGTGACCAAAGGCCAGCACGCTAACCATTTAGCCGGACAATGCTTTCAGTTACTGTGACACACTGCAACGTTTGCGGGGAGCAATTCGTAGAAAACAACCTGGACTTCTTTCAACAGATGTCGTGTCGCTGCACGATAACACCAGACCACACACAGCCAACAGCACGCGTCAGTTGTTGCAGTGCTTTTTGTAGGAGGTACTGGACTAATGAGAGAGCAATGAAATTACAGGATGTGCGTCCGAATGAACTAGCAGAGAACCGAACACGTGTAAAAATTATTGTAAAAAAAAAAGGCAAAGTCATCTCCGTACAGGCCATGAAGGTCCTTGGAGGGATGGAAGATAAAGGTTTACATGATCCGTACCTCGGCACTTGGCGGGGTAGAGTGAATAGTTCTACACGTGACCCCCTTTGTCTTATGATACTCATTTCTGGTGTAGGCTGAGTGAACCCAAGAAGCCATCTCCGGAAGTAGAAATTTTGTTCCTTAAAATTTTCAACTGCCCTACGGGGAATCGAGCCCTTACCCATCCGCGTGAACTGAGCACGCCTTTATCGCCTCGGCCAGGCAGTCCCTAAAGATTCCTGTAAGTTCAACACAATTTGCAATACAAAAGATAAGTTGAAACATTTATTTATTTATTTATTTATTTATTTATTTATTTATTTATTTATTTATTTATTTATTTATTTATTTATTTATTTATTTATTTATTTATTTATTTATTTATTTATCGTTTGGCGTACATGAAAATTATTTATCCACCTGGTGGCCGTGATCTTAAGGCGCTGAATCCTAAACGGTCTGACACCGTAGTTTGCCGGTTCGAGTCCCATTGGTCGAAAAAAATGTCACCATCAGAATGTTGGCCGACAGGGTAGGGGACGTGTGGTATACAATTTCCAATCACTAGACTGCGTTCCAAAAGCCTGGATTAAATTCCAAACCTCTCCGCAGTGCTCATATGAAGTGAGGGCATATGACGCTGTTGATGGTGATTCGTCCGTCAGACAGGGACGTTAAGACTTGAGCAGACCCCTTGGTGCTATTCGACAGGAGTAGACTATGTGCCGACACCGGGTTTTACCCTCTTCCTACTATAATATATCACGTAATTCATTTCATCTCATTAACTTATCTGATGAAGTTGACGTTAAGAAGGGCTTCCGATCATAAAAACCCGCCACAACAGACTCATCTCACCTCATACCCCACCCCGTAGAGAAACGGGACAAGGGTTGAACAAACAAACGTACATGAAAATTATTTAAAATTATTTATAATTCTACATCAAGATTACAAGTGTATTGAAGTCCCTGTGGTGATCCCAAGGAAGAAGTCTCTTAATTCACCACTCTAAGATGTTTGAGGGCATTCTTGAACTAAGCGCCTAACAGTCTGTCTTACAGCGCCACGCTCGCAACATGGTGAAGGTCTTTTCCTCCACTTGTACAGGAGATCCCAACATACACAGTGATTGATCCGAATTCTATTTAATTTCGACCAGATCTTTCTACGTTGAATGAACCCTGGCATCTTCTCAGTTATGCAGGGCATTTCTGAACTCTTTGAAGGGGCAAACAATTTCCAATCATGAGACCATCTCTCAGCCAGATTGAATTTGTTAGCTACAAGGTTCTCCGCTGTGCAGATAGGTGGATGTCTTGAACGTAATCGTTTCACGTGAAGATCGGCAACGTCACCATGAATAGGTAGTTGTTTGTTGCTCTGGATCTTCCGATATTCTCTTATCAGAATGTTGTATCAGCGCAGATGAGGTGGAGGGATGTGGCTGAGAATAGGAAGCCATTGTGTGGGAGTTGACATAATTGTCCCTGTATTCATACGCATGGTGTTATTCAGTTGTGCAACTATTAATCTTACATGAGGACTGCTTATCCACACCGAAGCACAATACTCAGCGACATAATAAACTAAACCTAAAGCTGAGCAACGGAGAGTAGTTGCACTGGCACCCCAAGAGTAGTGCATAATTTCCGCAGGATGTTCTTTCTTGTCTTCATTTTTGCAGCAGTCGTTCGTAGATGTTCACTGAATGACAGTGGTTAATGAGAAGTACTTGGCCCGTGCAACTCTGTTGTGGTCTGAATCCAACTTGTTCTATGCGAATTACCTCAAGCACTTTTGAGGCGATTCTGTTCAAGATTAATCTCTCAATTAACTTGTAGCATACACTCAACAGTGAGATAGGTCTATAGCTGTCTGGTCTGTCACTGGGTTTCCCAGCCTTCAGTATGGCAACGATCTTCGTCAATTTATATCCAGATATTTGGGATGTCTGTTGTGGCGAAGGAGAGTATTATTAAAGTAAACTGCAAGTTCCCTTATTGCCATTTTATTTTCAGGTAAAAACAAGCAACTTCGGTCTTACTGTACTTGGTTGAAGTCTCCATTTTCGGAAGTAGTCTCCCAGAACAGAGAGACAATTTGTCAGCATCTCTTCTCTTCCCTTAAAACATGGATCTCTAGCAGCAATTGCCCAATCAACAGCGGATCCAAACGTCCTGGATTCTGTGGAGGGTAAATCTGATATATACAGGCTGAACAAGAGTGGGACAAGCACTGATCCTTGAGGAAGTCTATTGTTTAATTTACTTGGCTTGCTGATTTCAATGCCAGTTATGACGTGGGAAACTTCTATCATTCAACATGTTACATACAAGACGAGCCAATGTCTTAAAAGGGATAACCTGAAGTAGTTTGTAAATAACACCCTATCTCCAAACAGTGTCATAAGCTGCCGTAAGGTCTATGAATGCCACAGATGTTTTCTGGCGATTCTGGAAAACTGCCTCAGTGTAGGTGGTTAATGAGAAGTACTTGGCCCGTGCAACTCTGTTGTGGTCTGAATCCAGCTTGTTCTATGGGAATTACCTCAAGCACTTTTGAGGCGATTCTGTTCAAGATTAGTCTCTCAATTAACTTGTAGCATACACTCAACAGAGAGATAGCTGTCTGGTCTGTCACTGGGTTTCCCAGGCTTCAGTATGGCAACGATCTTCGTCAATTTAAACAAACGAGGTAGGTTGCCAGTCTGAACAATATTAGTGGCTAGCTGGGATAGCCAATGTCGAACTGTTTGCCACAATTTATCCAGAATTCGGGATGTATTCCATCAAATCCTGGTACCTTGCCGCTTTTGACATCTGTCAGAGCTGTGTCAATGTCCTTGGTGGTGAAGGGTCTAGTATATTCTGAGCCAGAATTAATTGTGGCTTTTAGATTGGCCAGTCCTTTCTTGATATTGTGTGTTTTCTGTCTTCTAGGCATAGAAACTATATGGGTAGCAACCATTTTTTGAGTGATAGTTTGACTTCCACGAGCGATTAGGTTACATCCTCCGAGTTTTCTGAGGAGTGACGAAGTTTTTCTGCTGGATTGACTGAAGTTAATAGGTTCCACAGTTTCAACCCGCTTTTCCTTCCGAGCATTATCAAGTCTACTAAGTAATTCTTCTGCAATTTCTTCATCACCACTGGCCAAGAACACTTGGTACAGCTTTTCACTTGTGTCAGTCCATCCGGGAGCATATTCCTTCCTGAAACCTCCTGGAATGTTCCTTTTTTTAATTTTTTGGTTGTTTTTGTTCTTTTTTTTGCTATGGCAATTACAGTTCCTACAAATCTCCCATAATTGTCACTTGTTGGGAGTATTCATCGGACACATTTATCTAGTTCATCTGAGAAAGCTTTCCAGCGAAGGCGAGGATGTGAAGTCATGAGAGGACTCCGTATTCCAACTTCAAGATAAACTGGGCAGTGTTGACTGTGCGGAAAAGCTGGAAGAACTTCCCGCATAGCACACAAAGGCCGATAGTCGTTGTCACTGGATACAAAAACCAGATCCGGATTATATTCCTGTTTCCATGCAGCTGATCTAAATGTGCCTCTATCTTTAGCATCGAACACAAGATGGATGTTATGTTCCTCAGCCCAACTCATGAGATTTTTTCCATTGACATCAGTGGTAGCATGTCCGACTCGTTGGCTGAATGGTCAGCGTACTGGCCTTCGGTTCGGTTCAGGAGGTGCCGGGTTCGATTCCCGGCCGGGTCGAGGATTTTAACCGTCATTGGTTAATTCCAATGGCCCGGGAACTGGGTGTTTGTGCTGTCCCCAACATCCCTGCAACTCACACACCACACATAACACTATCCTCCACCACAATAACACGCAGTTACCTACACATGACAGATGCCGCCCACCCTCATCGGAGGGTCTGCCTTACAAGGGCTGTACTCGGCTAGAAATAGCCACACGAAATTATTATAGTGGTAGCATACTTCCATTCCTCCTGACGGCTATTAAACTCGCCTGTATAGACAGCAGGATGTCTTGCACTTGGAGGGCTTGTGGTAGCCATATAGAGACTGGAGGCTTATAAACGTTAATAACGACGATCCCACCTATATTTATGACAACTGTATGAATGCTGTCATCGATGTCAGCTTTTAACAGTGAATTCGACATCCGGACATAGGTCGCTACACCATATGCATGGTGGTATGTTACGCCCACTATATCATATCCTGGTATTTTCCCTCTTAATGGCAGTTGGTCTTCATCTGCAATATGAGTTCCCTGAATTACAACCACATCAATTTTTTTCACATAAGAAGAAATTTGACAAACATTGGCACTTGGATTTACTTATGCCTGCTACATTTAGTTGATAAATTCTGAGTGTAGGTCCTTTACACTTTCTGTCAGCTTGTTGTTGGTTCTGATAACGACCTTTTGCATCATGTTTTTTTCATTTTCATGTTTAATAGCCAGGAAATCACAAGGATAGTCTGACTGCCTGATCGATATTGCTCGTTTAGCACCACCCGGGGGTCACGTGTAGGGCAATTGAAGGTCATACATACAGATGTGAGCAATATTCAACCCCCAGTTGAAACACAAAAGACATAAAGCCTACAAGTGGCCAAAATTCTTCTGTGTTCATCGAGACACAACGATCCTCATCTATCCTATCCGATCTCTCTTGGTCATCTCTTGTTCTTTTTCGACCCCGACGGTATTAGAGCATCATAGGTGAAAAATTTCATATTATTCCATATCGAAGAGCAATGTAATGTAAAATACGAGCTAAAAAGGTTTCCGCCTATTCAATACTACTTATTGTAACCTAAAAAGTTTCACGATGAGTGCTCTCAAGAAGGGGAATATATTGAACTCGAATTACATATGGCTGCTCTGCTCATATTTTGCGTCTTCTCTCCCAGGATCGTACCAAGATCACTTCAGACATAAGGGAACATATGGCAGAAATCGTGAAATACTCCTGAAATAATAATTTTGCCAATGCAAAATTTAGGAGTGAAGGAAGGCAATCATTAACCTTGCCTCAAGAAGTTGTCTCACTGCCTTCAATCATCCTTGAAAAATTCTATGTAGTGAAATCAGTACAGACAGGAGACCCCCATGTAGCAAACAAACTTTCTAGTTTGTGTTCTTATTTAAAAGGATAAGTCATGAGAAAGAAAAACTAGTTTTAAAATATGTTGTATTACTGTATAATACCCCAATTCAAAATATTTTTAAAACACAGAATTTAGACTGATCCTTCATTACTTATATTAGGTACATAATAAACAATAATGCATAGGCCTACACCAATTTGAAAATAATATAAAAAGATTTATAAAATTGCAAAATTGAAGAAAATATATATATGTAAAGAGTTTACTAGAAACAGCTTTGGCAAATCCATCCGTGCATTCTACTGGACCGATTTGCTTCACTTCGGTCTTATTCTCTCCGCAATGACCTGCCAGTGAATAATGAGACATTGATAGGTCTGCAAGTTCAGCCAACTTGGAGCGATCATAAAATAAAATCATTAAATGATCACTCAAATAATTGCAGGCGAAGACTTACCCTTACCCACAATACATTTTATACTTAGTAGGTTGCTAAGCGACTAACACTTTTATTAATATTCTGATAAATGTTATTTTCATCCTTAATAATGTAATTACATGCAGCCATGTTTGATTACTACCTGTCAAGCCAGAGATTATATACATCTTCTAATGATGGAAAAATACTATTCTCTGCTAGATACTGTTTCATTTTCTGACCGTCTCCAACATCTGAATATACCAACGACATTAAAGATATAATATACCCAACAGATGGCAGAATGTTCGTAATAACTTACATGCTGCTAAGAGAAAACAGTCTATGGACGTACAGATGGGAAGGTATCAAGTAGACTAGCCATCTGTATGTCCGTTAATAAAGATTGAAAAACGCTTGAAAAGCTGGGTAGTCTACTTTCCCGAACCACTATTCAGCCACGGCCAATAATATGTTGCACTATCTCAGGCAAGATCGTTTAAAAATATTAAGATCCAGACGAAGCACAGAGAATAATGAATTGAAAGAAGTGTTACAAACTATAGCCGGCCCCGCAGTGTAGGGGCAGTGTGCCCGCCTCTTACCCGGAGGCCCCAGGATCGATTCCTGGTCAGGTCAGGGATTTTTACCTCGATCGGAGGGCTGATTCGAGGTCCACTCAGTCTGCGTGATTACAATTGAGGAGCCATCTGACGGTGAGATGGCGGCGCCGGTCTAGACAACCAAGAATAACGGCCAAGAGGATTCGTCGTGCTGACCACACGACACCTCATAATTTGCAGGCCTTCCAGCTGAGCACCGGTCGCATGGTAGGCCATGACCTTCCGGGGCTGTTTCGCCATGCGGTTTGATTTTGGTTGTAAACTAAATTACGAATGAACCAGTTATTTTGTACCGGTATTAAATGTTAATAAAGAGCCTCCGTGGCTCAGACGGCAGCGGGTCGGCCTCTCACCGCTGGATACCGTGGTTCAAATCCCGGTCGCTCCAAGTGAGATTTGTGCTGGACAAAGCGGAGGTGGGACAGGTTTTTCTCCGGGTACTCCGGTTTTCCCTGTCATCTTTGATTCCAGCAACACTCTCCATTCTCATTTCATAGCATCTACCACTCATTAATAAATCACTTTGGGAGTGGCGACCCCATCGTACTAATAGCCTATATCTGCTTCATTCATTCCATCCCTGACCCGGTCAATGACTGGAAAATAGGTTGTAGGTTTTCATTTTCATTAAATGTTAATAAAACTAATGAAAAAGGCAGGCAAAACAATATGATTGTGACAGGCATATTAAGAGAAGTTATCTGACTTATTTATAAGGAATGTTGCGGAGCAGTACGGGTCTACTACTTATTTTCATTTTTTAATAGAAATTTTCTTTTACACGCTGCTTTTTTTTTGTAAAGAACACATAAACATCTATAACTGGTACCAATTTCAGCTCTTGCTAATTGCTTTACGTCGCACCGACACAGATAGGTCTTATGGCGACGATGGGACAGGAAAGGGCTAGGAGTGGGAAGGAAGCGGCCGTGGCCTTAATTAAGGTACAGCTCCAGCATTTGCCTGGTGTAAAAATGGGAAACCACAGAAAACCATTTTCAGGGCTGCCGACAGTGGGGTTCGAACCTACTATCTCCCGAATACTGGATACTGGCCGCACTTAAGCGACTGCGGCTATCGAGCTCGGTAATTTCAGCTCTTGAAACATTCTCGTTTTCTCAATATCATTTTGAATGACAGACAGAATAGAATTTTATATATATCTACAGTATATATATACGGTATATAAAACAACATGCCCTGACTGAGTGACTCATTCTGCATCGCCAAAACTACTGGACATAAAGATATGAAATTTTGAGGATACATTTATATTACAATGTAGGATTCTTGGATATTCCCTTGCTAAGGGGGTGAAAAGGGGGGTGAAATTTTAAAATGAATGTATCTATATCTCAAATCTTTAAAAATTTACAAATGTAAAAATTGGTATTTAGAATCTCTTTTAAAAATAAAGAGACATATTCTTTTGTTTTCGGAAAATCCCACTAGGAGGGGTGAAAAGGGGTTGAATGCCTTTAATGAGGATACTTATGTCTCAGAAACTGAAGATATTACAAACCTGAAAATTGGTATTTGGAATCTCCTTTAAAAATAAAGTAACACGTTTTTTGTTTTTTTGTTTTTGGAAAATCCAATTATTGGGGGTTAAACAGGAGTGACAAATGATGTGAATTCTTTTAGAAAGACTATAGTAGGGGAAAAAGGCCAGAGCTGGCCCAGGGGCTAATGCGCAAGTTGGCTGCTATACATAGGCTCTTATTGGACTAACTCCTGGGAGCAGAGCCAGGGCTACTGCGCAAGATGACCCCCAAGCGCAATCCACCTCTAGCTACGCGCTACGACACCTTCAGACAATAGGCTGTTGTTATCTTATGGAATATTGTTGTAAGAGGCGACTAAAAGGGGTACCTGACTTGAGAGAGCATGGCTTAGCCAACGCGGGGTCTTTAGGTAAGTCTAGGCATGATGTGTGCTAAGCTCATGTCTATTTAACCTTCCTAGCGAACTCTTGTAGGACACTATTCCAAGGTGGTGGGGTTGAGCAGAGTAAAGCTCCTCCAGCGGCACCCTTGCCTTAGGTAGGAACCGAGCAACCTGTGCTGTTGTTGTGTCTGCATTGGTGAACTCGAAGAGTCTTTAGCTGAGTCTAGGCACACTATCTAATCTAACTTTCTTGGCTAACTCTTGTAGGACACTTTATTCCGAGGTGGTTAGGTCGAGCAGAGTAAAGCTCCTCCAGGGGCACCCTTGCCTTAGGTAGGAGCCGAGCAACCTGTGCTGTTGTTGAGTCTGTATTAGCGAACTAGGGTTCTTGAGCTGAGTCTAGGCATGTTGTGTGCTAAGCTGTCGTCTATCTAACCTCCTTGACCAATTCGTATAGGAGACACTTCAGCCCTAGGGAGCAGAGTAAATGTTACTTCTAAGGATTTGAACGTGGAGTTGACATAAACTCAAAACTAAAGAGCTTATGTACATTTCAAATATCCTTACTTTGATTGAAATGTGCGCACGATGATGGAGTATTGACTACAGTAAAAGTGGAGACATGCACATCTCAGCAGAAAGAAAAAAATGACTTTGCGAGCTAAGCTGTATTTTTCCGATCTGGTGTTGTAAAGGAATGGACTGTGTGTTGACGCAAGACACCTAACCTGAGAGAACTTAGAGTTTTCAGCTGCAGGTCAAAGCTTGTTCGCAGTGACGTTACTACAACTTTTGCCACTAAGTTAACGTTACTCTACTTAGATCTGAATTGTTTTATGACGGAGGGTGGAGGGGTGGAATTTTATTCATGGTATACTGCTAGTCGTAAGGGTAATTAAAAGGGATGGGCTAACTCAGGGGAGAGCTGTGCTAGGACACAGGGCTAAATAGACATACACAGAGCCTTATAGAGGCATTCTCTAATTTTCTTCTTTATCTGTTTACTATCTAGTGTCGGGTTTTTATTGGACTTAGCAAGGGATCCTACCTCTACCACCTTAAGGACAGTGTTCTGGAGCTACAGACTCTGGGTCGGGGGATACAACTGAGGAGGATGACCAGTACCTCGCCTAACATGCCCTGTCTTTAACTTCTTAAGACTTAACTGCTTACCTCATTATAGTTAAGAATGCTAGGTTAACCCATGAATATGACGCCAGGATTAACTTTACAAGGGCGTTACAGTCTCAAGTTTGAGATTCGAAATTATGCTCAACCCAACTAGACGAGATGAGACATGATCCAGGAGCTTTGATGCTGAGATTGGTGGAAGCTTACGGTTACACGTAGGACTAGGAATGTGGTGTGAGGTGTAATACAAATGCTTTATTTACAGGGGGCATAATATTGGGAAGCATCTTCGAAGTTCTAAAAACGGAGAGCCTAGCATCAACATATCAGCAAAAAATAACTGCACGTGCAAGTTGACTAGCTTTGGATGTATTTGCTGACACACAGAATACAAAGTTTATTTATTTACTAGCTGTAGTACCCGGCGTTGTCCGGATGGTTTTTTAATGTTTACCTTTAGTATTTGTATTACCAATTAGTTAAGTGTGAAGTGAATGCTTACTGAATTATTTTTGAGATGTTGATTTTACGACATATTATGTAGTTTTAGAGTTGTTTAGATGTATCTGATTTAATTTTCGAGTAAAACTTTGTCCTTTGTGGAAGCTGGAATTGACTGGGAAGTATTGAATTCCTTGAGAAAAATGTAATAATTATATGTATTTACCCGTCACACTATACATATGACGTACACGATTTCGGCAGTCATTGAGACTGTCACAATCAGCCTAGTGACCCCAAAAGCAGTGGATTCAACACTCATCTCGGACATTTCATACTGTATACTTTTAAGCCCTTCTCAGCTCCTGTCTCAATGGAAACTGAACGTGGACTTAACCGGTATCAAGAGCGTTACAGTTCGTATCAGAGACACATAAACAATGGATTTCGACATTAATATTGGTTATTTTCCATTATTTTGCACGTCAGTCCCTCTCATTCCCCACCCCCAGCGGAGGCTGTTATTTTTCATCTCCATAGTATTTTTTCTAAGTCATATGTGTACCAAGTTTCGTTGAGAGCAATTCTGGAACATACTCACATACAGTACATGCATGATATCCGTTATATTTACATTCATTTTCACCCCTCCTCAACCTCCATACTGATTGCGGCTGAAGTATGACTTAACCATCCAAAGTGTCACAGTTCAACTCTGTGACGTCGTAAAGAATGTATTCGACATTAATATCAGTCAAATTCGTTTATTTTTATATTTCACCATCTCCTCTAGGAGTGCTAGGGGGTGTTTTATCCCAACAGTATTTTTTTCAGATAGTAAGTCATACGTGTACCATGCTGGATGAAAAACACATACATCCGTAATTTCGGTCATTTTGAACATTTTCCTTTCCACCCCTTCTAATATCCATGCCGTTAGGGACTGAACAACGACTTCCGGAGTGTCATTATTCTGCTCAGCGACCTCGAAAACTATGCACTGTGCATGAATATTTGTTGTTATCTATTATTTATTATATTTCACACGTCTTTCTGTGTTTTTTATCATTCACCATCGCCTCTAGGGGTGCTAGGTGTATCTGACCCCCACAGTAATGTTTTATATATTGTAAGTCAAGTGTATACCAAGTTTGGTTGAGAAGTATGCTAGAATATACACACATACGTCTTTAAACTGTGTCCCTTTGGACATTTTCTTTTCTTTACCAGTTCTCACCCGTCTGCCGATTAGGACTGAACTTAGCCTTAAATGGCATCCAGAGTATCACACTTCATCTCAGCGATCCCGAAAACAATGGATTAGGCACAGATATCGGTCGTTTCCAGTTAACGTTTACATTTCACCTCTACTTTTAGAGGCTAGGGGTCTCTTACCCCAAAGGTATATTTTCCAGACAGTGGGTCCAATTTTCGTTGAGAATTATGCTGGAATATACACATATACGTCCATTATCTCGGTCATTTTGGAAATTTTGTTTTTCACTTCTTCTCACCGCTATCCAAAAGGAGGCAGAACTTGGACTTCTAAAAAAACTCGGAGCGTTATTATTCATCCCAGCGACCCCGAAAAGAATGGATTCGACACTTTTTTCGATTATTTCTACATCTCACCCCCTCGGAGGTGTGTTAGGGTTGTCATACCTCCACGCACTTTGTCTCCTGATAATACAGTAAGTCATAAGTGACAAAGTTTGCTTGAAATCGCTCCCGTAGTCCCGAAAAGTATGGATTCAACACTAATATCGGTCAGTTTTAGTCATAATTATATTTCGTCCCTTTATCTACAGTCCAGCCGTTGGCTGTCCGGCCCTGACAGATTGTGACGAAAAGAAAAAATAAGAGTAGAGTATTGCCAACCTGCGGCGATTTGAAACTATACATATAACCTTGAAAACACTATTATGAATTTACAATGTGCCGTATGATCGTAATATTAAATCATTGAAACCTACACCCCTCGTCGATTTGATATTATTGTTTTAATTCAAGTTATTTTACCACGAAGAATACTAAGAGTTCTGCTAGTGGTAATATAATCGTCACAGTTTGCAATGCCTCACGTCACTGGCGCGCCAGATGTAAGATTTAACAGCAAACACCAATCACCGTTCATGTCGCCATGACTCTCTTGTACTGCTACAGTAAGGCTTGTAGGGGTGTCTTTCCCCCATAGTATTTTTTGTTCCAGATAGTAGGTAATATTTGTACCAAGTTCAGCTGACAGTTATATTGGAACGTACACACAAACATCCTTAATCTCGGTCATTTGGATATTTTCTTTTCTTCACTCCTTCTCACCCGCCTTCCAATTGGGAATCAACTTGGATTTAAACGACAACCGGAGTGTTACTATTCGTTACAGCGACCCCGAAAACTTTGGATGTGACCCTATTTTCGATTATTTTTATATCTCACCCTCTCCAACACCTGCCCTTAGGGGTGCTAATTTGTCATAATCCCACGCAGTTTATCTCCAGATAGTAAATCATAAGAGGAGGACGCGTCGCCCCCTACACCGCGGGGCCGGACTAACAGTCACCCGGTGGCACTGGGTTCGATTCCCGGCCGGGTCAGGAGTTTTTAATTGTAAATGATTAATATCCCTGGCCTGGGGACTGGGTGTTTGAGTCTTCCTTAATGTTCCTTTCCTCACATTCACTTCCGCCATTTCCAAATACACGCAGGTTCACACTTACGGTGCAAAGTAGGGGCAAAATATTTTCTTAGGTCGACGTCCCGAATAAATAGCATTTTCTTGTCATAAGTGTACCAGGTTTTGTTTGAATCGCTCCTGTAGTTCGGAAAACTATTATTGTTCGCTTTTAGTTACGTATATAAATCACCCCTCCTCCAGAGGTTCCAGGGGTGTCTTATCCTAAACAGTACCTTCTCCAGACAGTAAGTCATACTTCTATCAATTTTGGTTGAAAGCTACGCTGTAACATATATAGGCTGCGTCCATTATTTCGGTCTTTTATGACAATTTCTGTTTTACCCCCTCTCCCCCTATGCCAAAGGGGGATGAAATAGGATTTATAAAAAATCTGGAGTGTCATTATTAAACTCAGCGACCCCGAAATTATCGATTCGACACTATTTTCGATTACTTTTATATGTCACTCTCCCCTCTTCCCCACCTCGAAGGGGGGTGAACTTGGACTTTAGAAAATCCGAAGTGTCACTGTTCACCTCAGTGACACCGAAAAGTATGGATACGACAATATTTTCGATTAATTTTTATATCTCACCCCCCTCAACCCCCACCACAACGATGGCTGAACTTTTATTTTTAAAACCCCAGAGTGTTACTATTCATCTGAGCGACCCCAAAAACTATGGATTCGACACTATTTTCGATCATGTTTATATCCTACTCCCCCCTAACCCCCACCATATAGGGGTATGAACATGGACTTATAAAAAATCCGGAGTGTCATAATTCACCTCAGCGACCCCGAAAACTATGGATTCGATAGTATTTACGATAAAAATTTTTATCCCTAACCCCCTCACCACCCACCATAAAGGGGCGTGATTTTGAACAGAAAAAATCCAGAGTGCCGCAAATCATCTGAGCGACCCCGAAAACTGTGGATTCGACACTATTTTCGCTGAATTTATGTATCCCTTAGCCCTTGTCCCCCACCTCAAAGGGAGCTGAATTGGACTTTTAAGAAATACGGAGTGTCACTATTCATCTCAGTGACACTGAAAACTATGGATTCGACACTATTTTCGATTATTTTTGTATATCTGTCTTCCCTCGCCCTTCCCCCACCCCGAAGGGCACTGAACTTGGTTTATAAAATTCTGGAGTGTCGCTGTTCATATCAGTGACCACGAAAAGTACGGATTCGACAATACTTTCGATTATTTTTATATCTCACCACCCCTCCACCCCCAATCCTAAGGGTGCCTGGGGTGTCTTACCCCTACGCGGTTTGTCAAAAGAAATCCGGAGTGTCACTATTCATCTCAGCGACCAAAAAAGTATGGATTTACACTAGTTTCGAATATTTTATGTCACCCACTCGGCCCCCCCCCCACCCCAATGGGTACATGGGGTGTCTTACCCCCACGAGGTTTGTAGGAAGAAATCTGGAGTGTCATCCTTCATCTCAGCGACCACGAAAAGTATGGATTCGACACGTTTTCGAATATTTTATATGTCACCCCCTCGCCCCTCCCACCCCAGTGTGTGCGTGGGGTGTCTTATCCCCACGCGGTTTATCAAAAGAAATGCGGAGTGTCACTATTCCTCTCAGCGACCCCGTAAAGGATGGATTCGACACCATTTTCGGTTTTTTTGATATATCACTCCCCCCTCGCCCCCACCCCAAAAGGGAGCTGAACATGGACTTTAAAAATTCCAGAGTTTCACTATTCATCTCAGGGACCATGAAAAGTATGCATTCGACAATATTTTCGAATATTTTATATGTCAACCCCCCCCCCCCACGCCCCTCCCGACTCAATGGGTACGTGGGGTGTCTTACCCATCACGCGGTTTGTCATGAGAAATCTGGAGTGTCACTATTCATCTCAGCGACCCCGAAAAGGATGGATTTGACAAAATTTTCGGTTATTTTGATATATCACTTCCCCCTCGCCCCCCCCCTCCACCACAAAGTGGGGAGAACTTGGACTTCAAAAAATTCCGGAGTGTCACTATTCATCTCAGCGACCATAAAAAGTATGTATTCCACACTATTTTTGAATATTTTATAATTCACCCCCTCGCCCCACCCCTCCCCAATGGTTACATGGGATGTCTTACCCCCACGCGGTTTGTCAAAAGAAATCCGGAGTGTCACTATTCATCTCAGCAACCCCGAAAAGCATGGATTTGACACCATTTTCGGTTATTTTGATATATCACTCCCCCCTCGCCCCCAACCCAAAGGGGGCTGAATTTGGACTTTGAAAAATTACGGAGTGTCAGTATTCATCTCAGCGACCCCGAAAAGTATGGATTCGACACTCTTTTCGAATTTTTTAAATGTCACCCCCTCGCCCCCCCCCCCGCCCCTAAGGGTACTTCGGGTGTCTTAACCCCACGCGGTTTGTCGAAAAATCCGGAGTGTCACTATTCATCTCAGCGACCCCGAAAAGGATGGATTGGACATTATTTTCTATTATTTTGATATATCACTCTCCCCTTGCCCCCCACCCAAAAAGGAGCTGAATTTGGACGTTAAAAAATTCCGGAGTATCACTATTCATCTCAGCGACCCCGAAAAGTATGGATTCGTCACCATTTTCGAATATTTTTAAATGTCGCCCCCCACGCCCCCGCCCCTAAGGGTACTTGGGGTGTCTTACCCCCACGCTGTTTGTCTCCTAATACTAAGTCGTAAGTGTACCAATTTTGGTTGAAATCGCTGCAGTGGTTTTGGAGGAGATGTAATACACACATACATACATACATACATACATACATACATACATACATACATACATACATACATACATACATACATACATACATACATACAATGACATATATATATATATATATATATATATATATATATATACCAGGTGGCTCACGGACGCCGTACTTTCTACTTATAAATGTCTCGCATGCATAAGTGATGTGTGGGGTGTCTACCAACTGATTTTAACAGGGGAACTACTGCCAGCGGGCAGGTTACGTCAGAATATGAAGAGATAAACAGAGTCATACACGCAGCATGTTACTCAGCCCTGCTGGTCGAATGCACCCCTTGCATTAGTAAACATCGTTTTCGACCACATAGTTCTAGGCTGGTGTATGCTACAGCCGCACTATATTTGCTGTCTACATATCGGCAGTAGCTAGTGTGATTGATCAGCAGCGGTGAATACAAGACATTATATTAATCTGGACAATCTGGTCGGAATGCAACAGAAGCTCCAAACAGACGTATGCCTTCTACATACGTACTTCACCGAACAGTATTAGTTTTTGTTTCATACATGCAACTCTTCCATCGAGTGGAATGTCTACACGTGTACAAATAAGTAAGTTATTAGATTTCCTTTTCTACACCTTTGGCGTGTCTACAAACAGTAGCGGCGATTAATGGGTGCGGCGAGGAGGGACAGTCGCCCCCCCCCCCCACCGCTTTGTGGAGTACACATTACATTTTCATTCCACTTTAGCCAGCTGGAACTAGGAATTATTTTAAAAGGCTGTTTGTACAAACCCTGTTATCTTATCTGCTAATTCCTCCGTTTATTTTCTTTAATTATTAACATAATTATTGACGGAAATACGCACAAAATGCTGTTCGTCGCCGCTAACCAATTTATATAGCACTACGGCAAGTAATGGAGACTTTCCTGTGCTGTGAGGAAGGGTAGTAGGGGTATATATTGTTTGCCAAGGTCGTGGCCACTGAGTTATAATTCACCCACTTGTCGCACGCATTCATCAGTCTAGCAGTCTCTTTAGTGTCTGTTAGTTTCTTAGTGAGTATTCAAATACTAAATGGTTTTTAATTGCATAATCATGCCGTACTTCTGTGTAATTATACTGGACGAGGTGGCGGTGGGGTTACGGGCGTGCAACTCTGAGTTTGCACTCTGGAGATAGTAGTTTCGAATCCCACTGTCAGCAGCCCTGAAGATGGTTGTCCGTGGTTTCCCAATATCACACCAGGCAAGTGCTGGGGCTGTACCTTATTTAAGGCCACAGTCGCTTCCTTTCCACGCGTAGCCCTTTTCTGTCTCATCGTCGCCATAAATACTATCTATGTTGGTGCGACGTAAAGCCAATTGTAAAAAAAAAAAAAATTCAGTTGTAATCGTATTTCAACAGAAGCTAATACCAACGTTCCTAACTTATTTCTTTGTGTTATGTTATTTATTAAAGGCCCGTAGTATGTTTCTGAGACCTGATGAAAATGTTATTATACAGCATTGAATCAAAATCTCAAAAAAACTATTATTACGAATAGGCCTAATCCACGGGGCTGATTAATTACATTTACTTATAAAAAACCATAATACAAACGAAATAATTTAGTCCGGTGAATGTAAAGTTGGTATTCTCTCGCGTTGAAATTACAATTACAATTAAATATATCTTTTTTTACAATTGACTTTATGTCGCACCGACACAGATAGAACTTATGGGAAGCAAGCAACCGTGGCCTTAATTAAGGTACAGCCTCAGCGTTTGCCTGGTATGAAAATGGGATACCACGGAAAACCATCTTCAGTGGTGTCGACAATGGGATTCGAAACCACTGTCTCCCGAGTGCAAGCTCACAATTGCGCGCCCGTAACCCCACGGTCAGATCGCCCTGTACGATTACATAGATGTACGGCATGATTATGCAATTAATAATCATTTAGTATTTGAATACACACTAAGAGACTAACAGACAATAAAGAGACTGCCAGACTGACGAATGCGCGCAGCAAGCGGGTGAATTACAACTCCGTGGCCACGACCTCGGCAAAAATTTGTACCCCTACTACCCTTCTTCACAGCACATGCAACGTCTCCACTACTTGCCGTAGCGCTATACAATAAAGGAAAGATTTAGCATGTAAGACAACAAGGCTTATACAAATAGCTTTTTTTTAATAATTCCTAGTTCCAGCTGGCTAAATTGGAATAAATGTCATATTTACTCTACAAAGTGCGGGTGAGAGCGACTGTCGCTACTGTTTGTAGACACGCCAAAGATGCAGTAAATGAAATCTGATTACTTATTAATTTAGACACGTGTAGACATTCAACTCGATAAAAGAGATGATTGCATGGAACAAAACCGAATACTGTTCCGCGAAATATGTGTGTGTAGAAGGCGTACGTCTGTTTGGAGCTTCTGTTGCATTCCGACCAGGTTGTCCAGCTTAAAATAATGACTATGTATTCACCGCTGCTAATCACACTAGCCATTGCCGATATGCAGACAGCAAATATAGTGCGGCTGTACCATTCACCAGCCTAGAACTATGCGGTCTAAAACGATGTTTACGAATGCAAGGGATGCATTCGACCGGCAGCGCTGAGTAACATGCTGCGAGTGTGTCTCTGTTTCTTATCTCTTCATACTCTGACGTAACCTGCCCGCTGGCAGTAGTTCCCTTGTTAAAATCAGTTGGTAGACACCGCACACATCACTTATGCATGCGGGACATTTATAAGTAGAAAGTACGGCGTCCGTGAGCCACCTGGTATATATATATATATATATATATATATATATATATATATATATATAGAGAGAGAGAGAGAGAGAGAGAGAGAGAGATTTCCTACAAGTTTGCAACCCAATATAATACGTAAAAAATAATGTGGTGCCGGAATTTAGCTCTGCAGGATTTCGCGTATTATCAGAATTCCCGAATACAGAATAAAATCCTTACTTGCACTTTACGTTCGATACCCCTGCAGGCCTAACGTGGCGTTGACCACGCGTTAATCTCCTAGACTTGACGTGGTACCAGGGAAATGGTGTAAGACTTAATACATAATGTGCTTCGTTCATTGAGACGTAACGTTGAAAAGCAACCTTAGATCCAGGGGAGATGAGCGACCGCACAATGTATCAGCCAAAGAAAGACAAGGGTTTCGAAAGGCGTGAAAATTAAAGACTCCTTAGCCCTCGTAAACCTAATAGCATAAGGGTCGGAAAAGAACAAGGAAGGTCGGATAGGACAGATAAAAGTGAGTGGCTTAACACAAGTAAATAGAAGCATGCGTATACATGGGCTCTTATGGCACTAACCCCGGTGCAGGCTGCGCTAGGGCTTTTTATTTATTTATTTATTTATTTATTTATTTATTTATTTATTTATTTATTTTACGTATTACTAGTGATGGGCAGTCGGAGACGAGGTCTCGTGATTTCTCGGGATTTCTCGAGACTAGCACAAGCTCTAATTATCGCGAAAAATTTCGAGAGATCTCGAGAGCGTTGTTCCCGCATTGTGTGTCGTGCAGCGTGTTGTAGGTCTACAGGTAGGCGGAGCTGAATGTTGTTTGTGCCGAATATGCGAATAGCAAACCACGCGCCTTCTCCATTCCGTAAGTAGGTGTCAACAAGCGACTAGAGCGTTCATTTCTTTCATTTCTACTGAGGTCTATTTTGACGCAGTATAACATAATTGAACAGGTTACGCATTCTCTCATTACATGCAGCGGCAAGTACGCGAATGAACAGGCTAAGTACAGAAACTGACGGCTACTGTAGGTACACCTACCTGGATGCTAAGGGCGCGCATATTCGAACTCGAGACGAGGCAAGATGCGCCTTGCTGCATATGCAACCACCATTACGCACGACTGTAATCTAAAATGCTTAAGTATGCTCCAATTCTTTCGACAGGTAGGTGTACATCGTTATCAGACTCCACATTAAATATCATATGACCACTGCTTGTGTTTACCGATATTTTGGTGACGAAAGAAATAATTACTTACAATGTTATATAGTATTCGCGTCATAATTAGGTATTTCGGTATATGGCGGTGCAATGTGTAATTGTGTCCAGTTGTACCCGACAACTTGAAGACTATGTCCGAAACGCAACGTAAGTCGTGGATGTCGGTTATTTTGAAGAGATGTCACATAGCACAGCCCGCTGCGTTGTTTGTTCAAAAGAAGTAAAATACGTCGGCAGAAATACTTCCACGATGATCCGGCACTGGAAAACACATACTATCGCTGAAGAGGAATCGTCACAAAACACCGCCGGGCCGGTCTGCATCACAAGAAGCTACGCAGTCGACAACAAATGCGAGGTATCCACGTAGGTATATATCCTATATATAGTTATTAACAGATTACACGGGTTATTCAGCTAAGAAGTCCACCTAAAATCGGTCGTTAACAGTTTAAGATACTGACATTCTATTTTCACTTTCGTGGGATTAAGGAGCTCATAGTTAAACATGCAGTGCTTTCCTAGGCTTTTGAAAAAATGTATTGGCACACACGTTTCCATATGCGAACTGGTGATATACTATCAAGCTTACACTCGTAGTTACTGGGACGTCACACAGCTTGCAGCATAGGAGAATCGGTCTCGAGAACGATGCCCATCACCCCTCTCGAAAGAATTGGAGCATACTCAGGCATTTTAGATTACACGTTCCACTCATGTGTAATGGTGGTTGCATATGTAGCAAAGCACATCTTTTCCCGTCTCCAGTTCGAATTATGCACGCCTCTAGCATCCAAGTACGTGTACATCCTATCTACAGTTATTCACAAATTATACAGGGTTATTCAGCTAAGATGTCCACCTCAAATAAGTTGTGAACAATTCAAGATACTGACATTCAATTTTCACTTTCGTTAATGGTATTAAGGGGCTCACAGTTCAAAACGCAGTACTCTCCCAGGCTTTTAGTAACATTTATCGGCACACACATTTCCAATGAGAACTGCTGATGATATACTATCAAGCTTACACTCGCAGTTACTGCGACGACGCACAGCTCGCAATACAGGAGAATCGGTCTCGAGATTCTCGCGAGTCTCGAAATCTGTGACGTTAGTCTCGAGAGTCTCGCGCCAGAGCGTTGCCCATCACTACGTATTACCCTAATTCGAGGTTCTATCCTCCTAACCGGATGTCCTTCCTAACTTGCAACTCTCAGTGGAGTGATGTAGGAAGGTGAATACTGCTGCAAGAAACAACTAAAAAAGGGGGCGCTGGAGGGATTTTAACTTCCGTTCGTGGTATTAGCGACCAGAGGACCTCAAGCTGAGTCTGACATTAATTACAGTTGTTTAACTTTTTTTTAAATAGGGAATCGAAGGTTTACTGAGTTGAGAACAATCTTCTACTCATAGCCATAGGTTTTTTTTCGATTTATTTTTATCATTGCTTCTAACATTTTCCATCGGTTTAAGTATAATACAATATTCTATTCCATGAATTTCAGGAAAATTGTTTTATATATTTCATAATAATCGCATGCAAGTTTCAGTTTAGGATCATCATATTCCACAAGTTGAGCACTACTCTCACCAGCAACACCACAAAAAAATAAATAAACAGAACACACAAATACTGAAGAAATTGTGTCATTAGCGGTCTAAGGTTAGCACATTATCCTATATTTTTAGACTGGGGAAGTTGTCTGTTTTGTGAGCAAACAAAATGTGAAGTGTTTATTGCACCAAGCTTAATTATTTTTCTCACACAAACTGGATGTGAACCGAGCTCAATAGCTGCAGTCGCTTAAGTGCGGCCGGTATCGAGTATTCGGGAGACAGTGGATTCGAACCCCACTGTCGGCAGCCCTGAAGATGTTTTTTCGTGGTTTCCCATTTTCACACCAGGCAAATGCCGGGGCTGTACCTTGATTAAGACCACGGCCGCTTCCTTCTCACTCCTAGCCCTTTCCTGTCCCATCGTCGCCATAAGACCTATCTGTGTCGGTGCGACGTAAAGCAAACAGCAAGAAAAAACCTGGATGCGAGGCAATAACGTTTACCTGCTCTTCAAGCACTTTTGTTGTATTGTAAGCTCACCGGACAAAATATGAGTCACACCTGGAGAAATCATTACAAGCATCATTTAACACCGTGTAACTCTGCCTCTGGACTTGATAACCGACTGGATTCAGTTGAGAAGCAAGTCCGCAAGGTTGTGCAGGTGCATCCAGGTTAAGCCACTCGCTGAGGATTTGATTGCACAATTCCACCTAATTGCGGGGATGCTGATGTCGGGGTTTTACCTGCTGTTCCAACATGTCCCACAGATTTTCAATGGGGTTCAAGTCAGGTGATTTTGCAGCCCAATCAAGATATAACAGGGTGGGAGAGTGTTCATAAAACCAGTCACATATTTGTCCAGCGCGATGAACTTTGCTGTTGTCATCTTGAAAAATCGGGGTACCAATAGAATCATACTACTCATGCAGATGTTGACTGAAAGGCAACACCCGATCATCCAGAATGTTTAAATAAACATGCTAGTTCATGTTAGTGGCCACCTCGGTGAGCAGGCCCAATCCACGATGAAAAACGTCCCCACAATATCACAGACCCACCTCCGGCTTGAACCTGGCCTTGCACACATCTAGGATGAAATGCTTCATTTGGCCTTCGGTGTACTCGACATGTCATTGGAATACAATCAAAAATGTGATTTGATCACATGTTCCTCCAGTCCGCTACTGTCCACATTCGATGATTTCTAGCCCAATGAAGACGTGCAGCTTTATGTGCCAGTGTGAACAATGATCTTTTGCGAGGTGACAGACTCCAAATGTTCACTGCATGCAGTTCTCATCGCAATGTTCTCTCACTAACAGGTTGGAATGGACTTTAATCCATTCACTGCAGCAATTCCTATTAGGTTTGGAAGAGATTTTGATTCACAAGCCGTGAAACGTGTCTCTGATTCCTGTCAGTCAGGATCCATTTCAGACCAAAATTCTGACGTCTTGTTTTCAGTACACCATCACTTGTAGACAAGCTGAATACTCTGCTGCGAAACACCAGCAAATCCGTCAACTTCACGCAGCGTATGGCCATGGGCACGGCCAAACACGATTGCCCCTTTATGCCACTCTGTCACATCCTTACATCTACCCATGTTGATATACACTGTCCACTTGAAACATCAATATCCCGCTAATCGCTACTGCCTTATGCTCACATGGAGGCAGTGCACGTGCGGTTGAGCACGAGACTCGTTCGCTAAGTCATCTGTACAGGCTTGACAATCCATCTGTATGTGCGCACTAGCGTGACTAATTTTTCATCCGGTGAGCTTACCACTTTCAATCGTGTTTGTAAGATGTTTCTATCATTATCGTAATTAGTTTTCTGGAGTAAACGCACTGTTAAGTCCTGAAGATGTTGCAAATGCTGCTGCTTTGGTGGATGATCAGCTAGAGATTATCACTTCTCCACAACCATCGCACCACCGCTGTTGAAGCTTGAAATAGATTCCACCAAGTTCGAGAGGTCAATTTTTATGAGAGAACTGCCCGAAGAAGACTGGACGAAGCCAATCTTGAATCCAGAAGACCACTAAAGGCCAATAACTCGCCAAACAGCATTGCACAGCTCCACTGTGCTTCGCAAGTGAACATCGTGGCTGTACAGTACAACAATGGGAGCTAGTGTTATTCACAGAGGAGTCGCGATTTGGCCAGAGATCACCTGACTGTATAAAAGTGCCTGGAGGAGGCCTAGGGAAAGTTTATTCCCCTTGCATATTCTTCCCCAGGATGAATTTCAGGTTGGTTCTCTGATGGTGTGAGTAGGAATTGATATGACTGCAAGGAGGGGGTCTGGTATTTGTGGAGGTTGGGAGCCTTACAGCACGTAAGTAAATGAAGGAAGTCATTCTGGAGCATGTGTGCCTTTTGTTCCATTTATTGGTGACGGTTTCACACAAATACAGGAGAATGCATGTCCACATGTTGAGAAATGTGTGCAACAGTTCTTGGATGAAGCGGAGATTTACATTGCGGTTTGGCCTACTCAAAGCTCCGATTTAAATCCCATTGAGCTTCAATGGGACCAGCTGGGGAGAAGAGTCCATCAGCACTATCCCGAAACCCGACAGGACGTATAGGAAGCTCTCCTGAAATATTTAGAGGCGACTCTTCAAGAGGACATTGCAGCATTAATCAAAAACATGCCTGAAAGAATGGATGCTGTGACTGATGCAAGAGGATGTAATGCACGCTTCTGATGAGAAAAGAAGTCAGTGAAGTGTAAAGTGTAGAAAACCAAAACAAAGTTTAACTTCATGAACTTCCTCAAAATTTGCTTGCATTGTACATACATGTCTGTTACTTCCATATCTCTGGCTTAATTCAATCAAATTGTTCATAAGAAATCTTTTGTTTTCATTGTCAGACACCTAAAGGAGTACATACCACAATATTTTATCATCAAATAATACATTGGTGCCATAAAAACTAATGGAATTTAATATAAATCTCATGCCAGCGAGTATTTTCTAGCATATATTGTGGATTTTATATCAAACTTCAAAATTGTTGTCCATTTTCAACACTGCATGTACATGGCATGACCTTGACTAGAATTCCTTGTTGGCCACTTAGATACTCTCAACTCTCGATTAACCAGGATAATGTGGGAGTAAGGCTTCCTGGATAAGTAAAATCGTAGTTGACCGACAAAAAAAATTTAAAACAGAACAGGTGAACCTCAGTAAAGTTCGCGCAGGTCATTATCGTCATCCTTTCTTTAGATGCTTTATAGCCCGGTGCACAACGCTCCTCTTTGAAAGCAAGAGTACGGGTTGGTAGGCATTTCCAATACAAGAATCTGCCTTTTAAATTTGTTCTGGGACCAAACCCTCATGCAGAACAAATTTTTCAAAATCCAAATTGAACTATGGAGCAGTTTCTGTATTTTTACTGGACAACCTGCATTTTACACCGACATCACAAATGCCACGTCACTGTTTAAAGCGTGTAAACCATCCAGATGACTCATCAAAAACACCCTACATCCTAAGAGCTTCGAAGAAAAACTTCGCTTTAGTCATACAGATCGGTCCCAATACTGGAGTCCTTTAAGCTCCCTGCTGTGAAAACAACTCCAACATGCATTGGTCAAGCTCCTCAAATGTAGATTTTTTTCCTAGTTTTTCGGTTTGCCATACCAGTGTTTGCATCACACAAACAAGCAAATGACAGAAGTTTGTCTTTGTTGCGTAAAATATCCCACACAGTAGAATCACCAACGTTAGAATGGACACACACCTGTTTAATGGCAGAACCTCGTTCTATATTTTGTACAATATCCAACTTCTGTTGGATCTTCAAAACGACATGCTTCCATTCGGTTGCAATTGTTTGCGAACCGAACTGCACTGAACAAAAGCAAGACAATGACGGAGTGGGGCGGTGTGGAGTAAAGCAGGTGCTCGTGGCCGGTGACACACCAGCTACAAATAACTTCAAGGTCGCGCCACCCCTGCTACTATTACAACTCTGCAATATTATCCTGACCCTTTGTAATTCTATATTACTGTAACTCCTAACACTTTGTGCATTTTTAGAGTTTTTGATATCGCGGTTAAGCCGCAACACGGTTGATCAAATTACGGAAAATTGACAGTTGAGTATGTGCAAATAAGACCCTGCCTAACTTTTTGGCATTAATAACAAATTTAAAAATGGGTCTTATATGAGAGTAAATAAGACAAGTAGAAAAGGTTGAATTCAGACTACAAACAGTGGAGAATAGGAACATGGCAGGTGAATGCAAGTCAAGGAAGAATAATTGGAGAGACAAGGAGAGAACCGATTACAGAAAAGGACAAGAACATACTCTACATTTTCACAAAGACTTGTCGTATGAGACAAGTTCTCTTCTCATAAATTGCAGTTCTTGACCTTTCTTTGCTCATAATGAATTTATTTCTGCTTACCAGGAAAATTGACATCAACCCTCATTCAGCAGGCCATTTCCAGAGAGATCTACAGTCGATGTGGGAAGTGACGAATTAATTTAATTGATCTCTTTATTTATTTTATTTTTGTTCCCTTTCTTCCAGTGGCGTCTCGTGGCTGTAAAGTATGGTGGAGAGCTATTACCTGTTTGGTTTCGAGCGACAGATTTAGGAACTTCTTTCTTTCTTTCTTTCTTTCTTAATCTGCTTACTCTCCAGAATTGGTTTTTCCCTCCGACTCAGCAAGGGATTCCACCTCTACCGCCTCAAGGACAATGTCCTGGAGCTTCAGACTCTGGGTCGGGGGATACAACTGGGGAGGATGACCAATACCTCGCCCAGGCGGCCTCACCTGCTATGCTGAACAGGGGCCTTGGTTTTTTTTTTTTTTTTTTTTTTGCTAGTTGCTTTACGTCGCACCGACACAGATAGGTCTTATGGCGACGATGGGACAGGAAAGGGCTAGGAGTGGGAAGGAAGCGGCCGTGGCCTTAATTAAGTTACAGCCCCAGCATTTGCCTGGTGTGAAAATGGGAAACCATGGAAAACCATTTTCAGGGCTGCCGACAGTGGGATTCGAACCTACTATCTCCCGAATACTGGATACTGGCCGCATTTAAGCGACTGCAGCTATCGAGCTCGGTAGGGGCCTTGGTGGGGGATGGGAAGATTGGAAGGGATAGACAAGGAAGAGGGAAGGAAGCGGCCGTGGCCTTGTTGGGTACCATCCCGGCATTTGCCTGGAGCAGAAGTGGGAAACCACGGAAAACCAATTCCAGGACAGCTGAGGTGGGAATCGAGCCCACCTCTATTCAGTTGATCTCCTGAGGCTGAGTGGACCCCTTTCAGCCCTCTTATCACTTTCCAAATTTCGTGGCAGAGCCAGGAATTGAACCCGGGCCTCCGGGGTGGCAGCTAATCACACTAGCCACTACACCACAGAGGAGGACAAGATTTAGGAACTACGTGTTGTTTTTGGTTGTATTGTACTCGTACCTCGTACCTGTGACTGGCGGAGGGTCCACCACGTGACCAAGATTTATTGAATTTAATGTTTCGTCATGACCACAAAAAGCTAGTTCTTGCTTACTTAAATAGAGCATTGCATCAAGCACCAACTGAAGGAAAAGCCTATTTAAATGTACATTTTCACTGAACTGTACAATTACAATATACAGTCTGGCATTTTTCTTCACGACATCACAGATTGTATTTTGGTTTGTTTCCAATGTCTTGAAATCTAGCTGCTGTATTTTATGTTCTGTAGAGTCCGAGTGCTTATGTAAAGAACGTGTTATGTTCAAAAGGACTGAAAATCCTCCTTTATTTCAAACGTTATTTTTATTGATAAAAGGCAAGCAGGCCCAACAAAACAACTTCTGTAGAGCTGAAGAGGAGCACAACCATGGAAATTCCTAAAACCACGATCGTTTGAAACTAAGATTGTAAGATTTAACGGAATGTTTCAATTCTTTTGTAGCACAAATTTGCAGCGATTCAGTAGGGCGATCAAAACGTAGAACTTCATTCTGATCTTCGTTTCTCCAACGTGAAAATGGTGTTTATAATAAAATGCACACTATGTCATAAATAGGATACATATTTAAATAAAACAGCACAACACTACGAATGAACCACCATGCGTAAGTACTCTTAGTTCACACAGGATGACGCAGGGAAGACGAAACATTCCGCTCTTCTGACAACTTCACTAGCACATTCCGCTATGTGGAAAGTACGCGGGTGACGTCATGGTTGTCATGACAACCGCCAAGGCCAAGCGCTAGGAGGGAACACTTGGGGGATAGAGGTAGCTGCGGAATCTCTTGTCTTCACTCAGTCTCGTGCCATACTGTGGCCAACAGCCGGCGTTTTCGTGAGTTCCCCTGGTTCTCATCAGGTGATGAGGTGCTCCAAACGCCGTACAATAAAACATTTTCTTTCCGTAAAACCAACAAATGTCATAAGAAAAATAAATTTAAGTAATTCATTATGGTAAAAATAAGTGGTGAAGTGGCACTTCACCTACTTCACCTGAAAAGCTGCCCCTGCTTTCTTCTACACTAATTTATAGCTGGAATATTTTTGAAGTTACTGAACTGAATAGTGTGTCCAGGAGGAAAAATATTCATAGAAATCCCTGATCAGGGTTCAACTGTATGAGTAGATTGGAGAGAAAGAGAAATGGGAAACCATAATTGGCAAATTTAAAAAAAGTCATCTTAATCACAATACCTGAGCATTGAACTAAACCAAGGATTTCCAATACAAAATGACAATATTCAGGCGAGTATCTTGTTAGCCAAATAAAGTCAGAACACTAATTCAATAATAAGTAAAAACAGCTTTATTAAATGACAATAATTCATCATCTTACAAATAATACCTATTTTATTTCTCTCTTACATTATATACTCTCAATTCACAACTTTCTTCCACTGAGGGTTACATTTTGGTCTTTTTTCTTTCTATATGCAATGAGGTATAAACAATGATACTTCAGTCCAAAATAGTATGATTTTCTCAATAAGAAACACATAGGTAGTAGAAAATTTGTATATAGAAGTAAAATCATGGATGGCAGCAAATTTCTTCTGCTCAGTGGATCAGAATGTCAAAATGTTTATCCTTAAACAAGATGATACTCAAATCTTAATTCTTTCAATAAATGCATTTCCATGGCATATAAATCTACAAAAGAAGTTTAAGGACAAAGACACCACTGTCAAAATATTTCACATAATCTCTTTCATTCAATTCTCTTAATAATACAATGGTTATTTCCTTTTTGTCTGCAATTATCACAAAAATGGCAGTACATTTCCCAAAGTATTCTACTATGGCATGTCCTTATACTTATTTTGAAACTTGTTTTAATACTGTGATCATGTATGAGGAAAGGATGAAACAGTGACTTGTGACATCTCATCCATTATTTTCAAAAATAAGAAAATAAAATGAGTGAGTTACATGGATACACAACAGAAGGTTCTGAAGTCTTTGATCTCATCAAATGTTAAAACACATCAAAAGTAAGTCCTTAACTTCTAACTAGGAGTAGCACTAGAAATGGATTCTTTCGATTCCACTTCATTTTCTACCTTACTGACGGACACCGAATCGACGGTAGTAAAGATCTTGGGAACAAATGTTGTCCATTCATCCGTGCTTTCATCCAGGTACTCAATGCTGTTCAAGAAGGTCTTTCCTGTAAGAGACAAAATACTAATGAAAAGATAGTTATTCTATTTACGATCTAGAAAAATTAGTGGTCATTAGTCCTGGGTACATAGTAGGTCGGAAAGCTGTTACATAATAGTGGAGGCAATTCATAAGAGTAGTTAAGAGGCTGAAAAATGAGTCCTGAGAAAGAAAATGTATTGTGTAATGTAATGTACTAAAACTAAGTACGAGTGAAAAGCCAATAAACTAAAGTTGCACATTGTTAACAACAGAATTCAAAACACACATCAAACACATATCAATGCAGTTTGGAAGTCTGTCTCTCCTCCAGCCTGTACTATGACACTGTAAATCAAACTAAGCATTATACTATTTACAAAACAACTATAAACATAGTCTGTCAAATAGCTTTCTTTCCTAATGTGTGTAGACAATGAGACAGAGGCTGTGGGTAGAATGTTCAATACACAGACAGCCTTAGAACTGCCAAACGTTGTGCTTAGGACGCAATATATTATCACTAGAATGTCAATGTTGCATGTGTGACTCACAGCACATGCATTTGCTTAATCAGCTATAACATCATTTATCCTTCACTTACGCCATTATAACAAGCACTAGCAGAAGTACCCGTTCTTCGTACGGGTTATCAGAAACTGGCTATAGTTACTCATACTATCAGTGTGACTGACTTCATTAGATATTTATATCACTGGTGTATTTACTTAAGTACGTAGACATTATTTGTCATGTTTGAAATTATAGTGTATCTTCTTATTTTCTTTGTGCGGGCCTCTAAATATTAGTTCCTAATTAGCGTCGACCTCTAAGATCTTTTGCTACCATGTTTTTCCTTCATTCCCACATAGATATACCTGCTCCCTTCACAAATCTACAGGTTTAGTGTAAGTATACTTCCGCTAGATAGTACCACAAATATAAATATTATTGAATGTATTTGTTTGATCCGACATTTTGTAACTATTACAAATGATCAAGGAAATATGCGATGTATAAAAGAAACTACTATAATTATTGAGAATTATAATTCTCAGGGCTTGTCACTCATATCGCACATCATATAATGAATCTGAGTATAAATGTACAGAATATAGGTTGTTTTCATGGTTACAATGATCGTAAAAGTGGACCAAAATATCGGCACCAATAACATCAGTGATCCTACTACTCTATGATTTGATAGAAAATAGTTTAAACTATAGGTAAGAGACTCCGCAAAATGCTGAAACCTAAGCCAGTACGTAAAAACGGAGGCCCATCGGCAACCGCTGGTCGCTGTACTACGGAGATCTCTGGGGCTATTATTTTTATACTTCACTCCCTTTCCATCCCCGCCCGAAGGAGTGCTAGGAGCGTCTTACACAACAGCTTATTTTTTCCAGATAGTAAGTCATATGTGTATCAATTTTGGTTGGCAGCTATGCCCAAACGTACATGCATAATCTAGCTGCTGTAGAATCCTGGAGCTGACATTGCCATGGTTACTGCCGTTTGTTTCTTTATCCAATTCCTAGAGCAGGGGTAGTGTGGTTCCAATATCTCCATAACGGTTGGTTTTAGGGCCTTAAAACATGTTTTCGGGCCCGAAGGGTTTAGCAAGTTTTGTTCTTTGCGTCAAGGGGCTTAAAATGAGCTTTGTCTTGTCCTTGTACGACAAATTTAATTTCGCCTGTATTCGCCCCCCTCGAATTGTTTTGAAAATAAAGTACAGCCCATGTTACTCACTGGCAATGTAGCTTTCTATAGGTGAAGTAATTTTTAAAATCGGTTCAGTGGTTTTTAAGTCTATCCGTTACAAACAAATATACCATTTTTTCCTCTTTATAATATTAGTACAGAAATATAATTTATAATACCAATATAAATATAAATATAATTTATATTGGTATTATAAATTTGCTCATTCAGGACAAATATTTCAGATTCCCTATGGGAATCAACATCTATATCATCTGATGGCCAAGCAGGCATCAATTTTTAGTGATGAGACAAAGTCTCTTAGTGCATTGGCACTGCCGGTGGCTCCAGTTAGTCTACGCAGTGGCCTCCACGGTATGCACTAGCCAGCGTATTGGTAGGTGTGCTAGGTACCAACTGATGAGCCCACCCTAGCACACGAGGGCGAAACGCTGGCAACCAAGAATGAGCTAGCTGGAAAATTTATAATGTCCAATAACGGACCATTTATATTGGTATTATAAATTTGCTAATTCAGGACAAATATTTCAGATTTCCTATGGGAATCAACATCTATAAAAGAGTACCAGCCATACTAACTGTAGGCATAATTTTGTACGAATGGGTGAGTGCACCAACTGACTGAGCATCTTTCTGTATGTTTCTCACCAATAAACAATAGGAGAGTCCTTTTCGCTTTCATTTCACGCACAAAACTACTCTGATCAATATTGTATATGGAAGAAGGGGTGTAGTCTAAAAATGTCTCTAGCTGCTTCCACAAATTTCTTTGCGACTATCTTTTTCGTCTTCTTGCAGATACGTACGGGATAGAAATTTTGTAATTTTTCTACGTTTTATTCCGTATTTTTTCTTAAAACGACTCAACCAAGTAGCACTTGCGCTGAAATTAGTTTGCCCCATAGAAATTTCAGAGATTTCAAAGACCCACAGTCGCAGGTCTTCATTGCATACCTTCCGCTTCAGTCTTCTTGCTTCTGTAAAGCGAGAAAATTTTGTATGCATCAATTTCCTGTGTTCAATGGGGCTTACTGCTGTAGATTCTAATTGGTTCTTCAACCTGTACAGTTGTCTTAGTGATATCACCTTACAACTTTTGCTAACAATGGTTAATGAAAGCCGCTTCTTACCCTCATTTTATAATTTCTCTTGTACGCAAGAGCTACAGATTGTTTCACTTTCTTGTGTGGACTGGAAGCATAGCTTGAACTGGTTGATTTGCTAGCTAACTGCAGTCTCTCTTCACTGGATTGATGTGTATCAGACTCGGGGCTCAAAATCGGATCCGTAAAACATCTTGTTCCTGGCAATGGTGTCCGCCTTCTCTTTCAGATAACGCAGATGAGGTGTCGCTGCTTTCACTATCACTTTCACTGTCACTATCTCCAGACATGACTCGTGAGATGATGCTGGCACCCATGGGATGATTTTCAATAAGTTAGATCACATGTCGACCCACCTTCCTTTCTTCCAACGTTATTTCATGGGAGAGGAGAAATCTTTTCCACGGAAATAATGTAAAACATACTCTAGAATATTAGCCAGATTCATAACTGCTCTTTCAAAGGAACATGTGTCAACTAGCTAGCACAGAAAGCTCAAGGTAACCCGGTTGCTTCAGCTGGTCACCAGGGCTGTCTACATTGAGCTATACGCTAACGCGTGCAATTCTATCAGACATTTCTTTATCAATTTCAGAACCCTACAGATCGAAATGGCAGCTGAATTTTGGTACGCTGCTTTCTTTCGGACACCCCCCCCCCCCCCACCTCTCATCCTCTTTACCAAATTTCATTGTTTATTTTGATATGACAGTATGGACAGTTCCCTTGTCTGGAGGGCAGAAACCTATTTGTTCTTATAATTCAGAAGGGTTAAGTGATGAAAAAACAAAATTGGATTAATAGATGACCAATTGATACTCTATTAGACAGGAGATTCACGATTTCTATAATCAACCGCCAACAATTCATTAACTACTCGCACACTTGAAAAATACCGACTAGTTCCCATATGAAGAAACAACAAACCCGACAGCATGTAGTACATGTCGTGCAGTAGCTGCCTGCTGCTGTGGAGTGACGTGTGACACACTATGCCGCAATTGCATTGTCGTTCCATCTCGTGAATTTCCTACTTTTTGAACTTGTCCAGCCGAGTGTAATTGAAACAAATTATAGCCTTAGTGGTATATAAAGTCCTCAGGAATGTTATTTCCATTTCGATCTAGGGTAAGGGAATAGATTCCAGTCAATGAAAATGAGATGTACCGTATTTTATCGCGTAACCCCCCACCCTCCTTTTCTTCTCGAAAAATTTTCTTGAAAACACTAGGGAGGGAATTATGCAAGTGGTGCTTCTAGGCATTCAGAAAGGAAGGGAAACTATGTATTAGGTAAAAGTTATATTTACAGTAATACCGGTATTTGAAAAAAATGGTACCTACCGGTATACATTTTCAATTAACACAAAATAATACCATAGTTTCATTAGGCTACAATGAAGAGCAGCAATGCATTCTTTCATTGTTTCTTATCTCTCACTATTCTGCGGCCTCACTTTCGTCACTATCATCACCATTTTCAGGTGCAGATAACACATCTTCATTTTCACTATTCCACAACATGCCATCCTCAGAACCGTCAATGGTACAAGAAATTCCAGTTTTTTTAAAACTCTTCTTAACAATATAGACACTAATTTTCTCCAACGCCCGAATTATCCACTCCCACATCGTCGGTATTGATGGCTTCCTTATCTTGCCTCCTGGAGTCTGCTGATGAGATCCCGCCGCCATCCATTCTGAATACAGGCGTCGAAGATGTTCTCTGAAAGATTTGTTCATGCTGACATCTAAAGGTTGAGAATGGACATTAAACCTCCAGGGATGATGACAGCATGGGACTTCAGTTTCATTTTCTCTTTTACAGCTTCCACAAGGTGACCCCGGAAACTGTCTTGGACAAGGGACTTCTTTTGTAATAATGCCCCTGGTCGTCTTCCCCAGACTTTCTCCAACCAATCCACCATCAAATCTGCTGTCATCCAGCCCTTTTCTTGAACTCTTAAGTGAATTCCATGTGGGGTAGTCTCCTTTGGTAATGTCTCCCTTTCAAAGATGGCATACGGTGGAAGTTTATTGCCGTCTGCTGTAATGTACATCACTGTACATCTTAGACGCTCCGCTCCAGTCGTCTTCACAAGGACACTTTGAGCCAGTTGGAGCAACGGTGGTGGTATGCGGCATATCAAAAAACACTGGCGTCTGGTCAGCGTTACCAACCTGAGAGTAAATAGTCATATTGCTGTCGCACTTGTATTATGTAACGATGGAACTCTATTACCTTTTCTGCGTAGTCTCGAGGTAAACGCTGGCACAAAGATGTTCTCCTCCGTAAACTGAGATTTTGCCATCTCATAAAACGAATCAGCCAACCAATGCTTGCTTTAAAATCCTTTCTGTCAATGTTGAGCATGGCAGCTATCTCGCGAGCTTTGTTCTGAATCATTTCGTAAGAGACAGCACAACCATCATTCCGAAGTTCATTGACATAAGCAATTTCACCATTATCAATTTTGGGATATTTCCCTGTTTTAGGCCCACAGAAAGATTTGGAGCTTGCCTTAGCAGTCATGGGTTTATCTTTTTGTCTCCGCCAATTCAGTATTGAATTAGGATCAATGGAGAAATGTCTTCCTGCAGCTTTCACTCCGTTTGTATTGGCGTAAGATAACACATTTAATTTAAATATTGCCATGTAGTTTGAATATTTCAACATTATGACGACTTGTAACAAACTGACCTAGAAACATGTCTACAACTTCACTGTTCAAATTTACGGTATGTAGTGACAATGGAAACATTTTTATGTCAAGTACAGTTGTGTTCATTGTTGTCCATTATCAAGTCCTTTGAAGGCTGCTCCAGTAAGAACAAACCAGGAGAGGGAATTACGCGCGATATTAATAAAATCATTTTTAATGATGAAAAATTGAAGGAGAGGGAAATATGCGAGGGGAGAGCTTATGCGATAAAATACGGTATGTTACCTTAGTCCTCTTTATGTTGATGGCAATAGCAGAAACTACACTCAGCAGCAAAACTAATGTTTATTTTAAATTTATGACACT
Source organism: Anabrus simplex (assembly GCF_040414725.1). Classification (NCBI taxonomy): domain Eukaryota; kingdom Metazoa; phylum Arthropoda; class Insecta; order Orthoptera; family Tettigoniidae; genus Anabrus; species Anabrus simplex. The sequence continues at coordinate 321,833,990 of NC_090267.1, read as the reverse complement.
AATCCACTATTTTACGATAGAATATTGTGGTACGGTCCCATCTAAGTGTCTAACAATGAAAGGAAAAGAAAATTATAAACAAATTGAACAAATTAAGCCAGAGATGGACATTTCAAGGAAATATTGAGTAAACTCATAAAAGTAATGCACTTCTGTTTTGATTTTATACACTTCACACTTTCACTTCACAGACCTCCGAGACTATTTTGAGGACCTCTGTTCGCATCTTCAAAAGCGTGTATTGCCACCTCTTGCACCAATGACTGCATTCAACCTTTCAGGCATGCTCCTGATTAATGATATTTGTCCTGTTGAGGAATCATCTCCCATTCTTCTAGGAGGGCATTCCGTAGGTCCTGTAGGGTCTTTGGATAGAGCTGACGGACTCTTCTTCCCAGTTGGTCCTGAACGTACTCAATAGGATTCAAATCAGGGCTTCGAGCAGGCCACACCAAAGCACAAATCCCTGTTTCATCCAAGAACTCTTGCACAATTCTTGCAACATGTGGGAGTGCATTGTCGTGCATTAGTGTAAAATCATCATCAATAAATGAAGTGTAAGGTACAACATGCTCCAGAAGGATTTCCTCCACACAGAGATGTGTGGCAAGGCTCCCATTCTCACAAAGACCAAATCTGTCCTTGCAGCTGTATTGATTCCTGCCCACACCAACACAGAACCACCCTGAAAAGGTATCCTGAACAAGAATGTGCAAGAGGAATACCTTTCCCCTGGCCTTCTCCAGACACACTCTTCCGCCAGGTGATCGGAGGTCAAATTGCGCTTCATCAGTGAACACCACTTGATCCCATTGTTGTACTGTCCAGCCAAGATGTTTCCTTGCGAAACGTAGTTGAGCTGTGCGATGCTCTTTGGTGAGTTCTGGAACTGTAGCAGGTCCTTTGGACTTAAGATTGGCTTCTTCCAGTTTTCTTCAACAGTTCTCTCACTAACATTGACCCCTCAAACTTTTGAGTCGATTTTGTGCTTGATCGGCGGTGGTGTGACGGATGCGGAAAACTTGAGTTTGTAAGAAGCGGTCATCTCTCTTCGATGTTCCTCTTCTCAGGCATGACCCTGGTCTTCTTGCAAAGCCCCCAGTTTCCCTCTACCTTCATACAGTTCTGGAAATCGTAGAAGGTGTAGTCCTCAATACAACTGCAATATAATGCATGTTGCAACCATCTTCTACCAAAACAATAGTTTTTGCTGCTTCTTCAGGGCTTAACGGCATGTTTACTCCAGAAAGCTGAGTAAAACAATCGCAGAAAGATCCTAAAACACGTGTGATTGAAAGAGGAACAATTAAAGGCACAACAATAGGTGCTACAAGAGCAGAAAAACATTATTGGCTTACATCCACCGATTGAGGCTAGTGCAATAAACAGTCGCAAAGCAATGCCAATAGCATACCCCGTCTTAAAAAATTGGTTTAATTGCTTCACTTTGATTAAATAGATAACTACACAATAATTATACATCATTTATTGGGTGTTGCATTTTTCGTGTCGCTCAGTGTGTATTTTAGATCCTATTTCTCAAAAAATTTACCACTGTCATGCCCCAGGGAAAGTGTCCTTGAAGGCAAATGAACATGATACAGTGGAACCTCAATTCTTCGTTTTTGGAGGGACCACGGAAAAAAACGTACAACACTGGAAAGAGGAAAATCCGGGAACGAATGAACCATCAACCATTTGGCTAAACATCACAAAAATGAAATATATACCAGTATTCTTATTATCTTCCAAACACCCCTAAACCAAACCAAACTACAGCCCCAATGGGCCTTCCGCCTACCAAGCGACCATGGCTCTGTCCGAATGCCTGCAGATTACGAGGTGACGCATGGTCAGTGTGACGAATCCTCTCTGCCGTTTTCCCTGGCTCTCTAGACTGAGGTCGCCATCTCACCATTAAATAGCTCCTCAATTAAAGGTAATCGTAGAATGAGTGAATCTGGAACCAGCCCTCATATCCAGGTAAAAATGTCTTGCCTGTTTGGGAATCAAACCCGGGCCCTCCGGGTGAGAAGCAGGCAAGTTAGACTGTGGGGCCACTTCAAACATTATTTAGCAGTATGCGACTTAAAAATCTCAAAACTTTAAACTCAGTTTTACCAGGGAAATTTTGTCATTTCCCTTTAAAAAGATTTTTCAGTTCACTTCATCAACTTTGATCAGCCAAACTCTTCGAAAAATCTAATACCCATAATTCCAAGTCAAACTACAATCGACCACAAGTAGTTTTTAATTCTGTAATCTAATAAAATAGAGCACATTAGATACAAAAGCGCCCAACATGATGGCGAAATCCCTTATTTTTTAATCTTCCATTGTAATTTGGTCACCAGTATACTGTTCGTAGTCAGTTTATGGAAATCTTGTACCGCATATATTAGGCCTACATAGATTTTTTAAGGTTATGCTGAACTTGAGAATATGGTTTCGAATGCAAGTATCGATTCTCAAGTTCTCGAATGCATTATATTCAATTCTGCCCTTCACTAATCACAATCAAATTGGATTGGAAAGGGAAAAAATATCATTAACACTTCTAAAATTATGGTTATTCATGACCTTGAGCACAGATGGAAAGCGTGCTCGCTGTACAAGTCGGTACCGGTACGAGTGCAAAATGATACAAAGTTTTTTAATGTAACGTTCGCAAATAAAACGACTGCGGTTTTTATAACATTTTTACATAAAAAAGTAAAATTCCCAGTCTTATATTATGACCAAAACAGTCATAGGCAATCCCAAAACCTCCCATGGCTTTATGCATGTAAGGTGCAACATCTGTTCTGGTCTCTATAACATAATTGTGTAGGATAATATTAAAATACGACACGTGTTACAAAGGAGCAGTTTCGATTCATGCCTGAAAGCCCAGTGACTATACAGTGCCCTGAGAGAAGTGCCTGTTCGGCAATACACTTGAAAATAGTAATAAAAAAAAATAATAATAATAATAATAATAAACATCTAACCCTGGACATAATGTACACGTTTTGCAAGTACGAACATTTGACGAAAATCCTTCCAATTATCGCGGACACACTCTGCTCTATGATTTTTGAGGATTCTCTAAACATTACCACCTGAATGCGATGCTAAGATGGTCCCTTATGCAAGTTAACCAAAGATCGCTTTTCCAATATAGTACTTCCTCAAATTACCGCAATGACGGGACATTAACACCAAGATCTGTAAGTATGCCATAGCTGTCCTTTCGTGAGATACAGTTTCTTGAAAAACGTGTGATCAAGGTTTTAGCATTGATGGGACTAAAATTTCTGGAAGTTTGATCCGGGAAATCGTTTCTTCGAGGAACGGATAATGCGGGACTTTTACAACGTGATTTCATTAGGATGTTCGCAGGACCACGTAATTTGAACTAATAATAAGGGAAAGCGTAGTTTCCGGGAACATATATTCGAGGTTCTACTGTATACCGAGACCATAATTCTACCTTGCTGAAATTTCAACTACAAGATGGAGTGCATCCATATTTTTACCACAAACTCACCTCGCATTCCGTGGCATGCCAACTCACAGCGGGAGGCGACCTACCAAACATCGAACGAGGTCTAAACATTTCGGAAGACCTCGGGTAATTAATAATGAAATTCTGGCTAATAACCCTCATTGTGAGAGATTTCGGCACTGTCTTTAACTACGAAATAAGTAATTAAGAATTTCGGAAATATTTGATAAAGTTAAATTTCACAGGGTGGAAATGGGTTTTATTAGGCTTGGAGAGAAGGTAGCATCTATCTTGGCCAAGAGGAACACACGTGTCGAGGACATACTGCCAAAATGCGCGGGAACCATTGTGCACGAAATTAATTACACCCGTTAAAGAGACAGGAAAAATCAGCGAATAACACAATCGTGACTGGAAAATTAGGTGGAATATCTGGGGTGAGTCTCAAAGAGATCTGTCCAGAGGTCATCAAATGAAATGGTTGCACCACAGCAGATAACACCAAACAAAGCATCCCTAGAGAATGCATAAATACCCCCTCCTCAAGCAAGAGAGTCAGTTATCATTCAATTGTCCGAGAGGGTGAACCTACGTCAGGCGACGTTAAGAAGAAGACAAAGTGGGCGAAGTAGAATTGAAGAATCTCTTAAGCCAGTTGGCATCAGGGATGAATATTTTACCAAGTGGTAATGGTGAGCGAAGGCAACTTAGATATTGTAACACTGTGTATCCCGGTCTGGGGAGAAAACCGCAAGTTAAATAAGTGTAGGATTCCTGAACATCTGTGTAGGGAGACAGCAGATTCATAGATAGTTCCTTTAATGATTGCAGACAAGGTTATTTTGACAATCGATGAGGGAGGACTCTTGTAATCTGGCAGAGATAAGCTTTTGTCTCACGGTCATTCACATCTGAGGAGCACCTGGAGGAAAGCAGTTGGAAATTTCTGTTAACTGCATCAGTTGAATTCTCGACACAAGGCTAGGTGGTTTAATTGTTGTATATGTGTACAGAGCTGGCCCCGTGGTGTAGGGGTAGCGTGCCTGCCTCTTACCCGGAGGCCCCGGGTTCGATCCCCGGCCAGGTCAGGAATTTTTACCTGGACCTGAGGGCTGGTTCAAGGTCCACTCAGACTACATGATTAGAATTGAGATAACGACCCTGGTCTAGAAAGCCAAGAATAACGGCCAAGAGGATTTGTCGTGCTGACCACAGAACACCTCGTAATCTGCAGGTCTTCGGGCTGAGCAGCCGTCACTTGGTAGACCAAGGCCCTTCAAGGGCTGTAGTGCCATGGGGTTTGATATGTGTACAGAATAAAATTTATTGTAATGTTTCATAAAATAAATTAATGTGAACTGCTTCAAGAAGAGTGCAGAATCAGTGTATTTATAAGGTAGTATTTAAGCAAAGAATGTGTCCTGCAATTATGAGGGGGCTAAGTCAAGAAGTGGCTTGTGTAAGATGAAACTGAGCTAATGCCATGCCAAACAGCACAATTACAGTTCTGTGTAAATATTAATGTCTCGTAGTTAGAGATGTAAAGGCTTGTCCCTTTAAATTAATTAATAAATCATAACATCACATTGTATATGTGGCGTGTGTAAAGTATGGTGCGATAATGATGTTCCATTGTGGAAGCGAATTGTCTTAATTAGGTCAGCGTGCGAGACTTTAAACTGTGTTTAAATTTCTTTAAAAAAATAAAATAAAAGTGAAGTTAAATATTGCAATGAAAATGAAATAATGCTAGGGCCAGTAAACGTTACAAAAATTTTAACGACAAAATAACCATTATGAGAGTGATAAAGTCAAGTAACGACATATCTATAAACAATAATATTCACGTCAGGATAAAATTGAGATAATGCGTTCAGCAGTTAGGTAAGAGATTTGTGGTTTATATCGAAATCCAGTGAAGTATGATAAAGTTCGGCATTTTGGGGAAATTTAAATTTTGTGACACCGAGTATTTGAGACATAGAAAATCACGGCATGCTGTTTTGCTCCTGAGGTACAGAAAAATTTCGAGAAGTTAATTGTTAGATCATTATAAAGTTGTTTGGTCATGGGATCACTTGTGTTTAAAAGTTTCAAACAAGAAGAAAATGGATTGTAATGGAAATTAAATATTATGAGAATAATTAGGAAGATGTTAAAGGCAGAGTCAGCCTGTATTTTATGAAGGATGTAGAATACGCAGGATGCCGAGGATAAAAGGCCCTGTAGTTTGACAGAGAGGAATTTTTGTGACATGGTGTATAGACTGAGGTGTAATATTTTTGAGACAAGCTGTATAAGAGGAGCGATGTCCTGTAGCAATCCAGAACAACTGAATAATGTAAGGATTATCAAATCCAAATGAGTGCATTGTAATGCCTATTTTAAGTACAAGTTGATGTTCTCCCATGATTACTATTTTATGTAAGACCGTATGTAATGGCAGTTAAGTCTAAGTGATATTTGATTCCAGCGAAGTGCATTTTGTGATAGCCGACCTCACGAAGAAAACACATTCTGACACAGGTCAAGATAATACTTAATTATCATAATTTGAATTCTAATCTGTATCCTTACGAGACAAAAATATCGCTGACTGGAATCACTGCGGGTGCAAAAAATGAATTTTATTAGAATGAGAGTTTAGCTTGCTTAGGTTGATGAGAAGTTACTTCACTGGACAGTTCATGAGGATTCATATATGGAGTGTTGTCATGGCAGGTCCGTTGGAGCCTCACACTCGAGTTATGCTGTGAAGATCATGATAGTTTTCAGTGATATTACACAATAGCGAACTTTACCGCATGTGTTTAAAGCGCAATGAGGAATAGATTAAACTATTCGAACATGTTGTTTAATTTCGATTTCATGCTTTATTCTTCTTTTTCTACCGCTTTCCCCCCACACCTGTGAGGTTGCAGGTGTGAGCTGTGTCGCACATGTGGATTTGGCCGTTTTACGGCCGGATGCCCTTCCCGACGCCAGCCCTACATGGAGAGCTGTAATCAATATTGCGTGTTTCTGTGGTGGTTGGCAGTGTAGTTTGTTGTCTGAATATGAAGAGGAAAGTGTTGGGACAAACACAACACCCAGTCCCTGGGCCAGAAGAATTAATCAGTGGCGATTAAAATCCCCGACCCAGCCGGGAATCGAACCCAGGACCCTCTGAACCGAAGGCCTCAATGCTGACCATTCAGCCAATGAGTCGGACAATTTTGATTCCACGGCTTATTGTAGGAAATACACACAGTCATATTTCCAGATTTGAGTTCATTTTTGTATTTTTGTAGCGAATGTCACTTCATGTGTTAGAGTTTCAACGAGGATCAGATTTTAAATATCCGGACATTGTGTGTAAGTTCCAATTTCGCCTGGCAGTACCGAGTATGAATGAAATAAATATTTTTATTATTTTAAAATTCTTACTAGCCGGAAGGTGCTCCCATAATAGCGTTGCATCAGTAGCGGCATGAATGTAAGGGTTGCCCCACGTGGAAACCTGGCTAATAGTGACTGATCCCTACTACTTAGAGCCGCGTGTGTTCAAGTTCGATGAACTTTCGTTTCTATCTGTTTCTTTTTCTTTACTTTAAGATTTATTGTTCGTCATCCGTTAATATAACTTATTTTCATTTTTCATTATTCACATTATTTATGTGAGAAGTTGATCTACCAATCACTTGTAGTTTGGTTTAATGGGACAAGTGTAGGTAGACAGATTTGTAATTTTAGTCCTAGTTATAGAGAATTGGCAAGGCTTCCTGTTTGTTTTATATTGTGGACTTGTATTTTAACAAATTCAACAATGTAACCGTTTCATAACCTGAAAGTTGGTTTAATAAGAACATTTTAAAGTGATTTATCACTTTTCTTTAACTTCAGTTTGGCGTTTCTTCTAAATGCATAATGAATTAATGTTTTCCTGCATTTCACAGTTTTGTTCCTTCAGGGCGACGTAAGATCCCATCGGATCAAGTGGTGTTGGTTCCTTCTGAACATCTGTTAGGAGTGATGCATGTTTCAGCATAGGGATTCCTCTGCAACTTAAGGGTGTCACGAGATGACAATAATTGGTGGAATTTTATTTTTTATTGTGACAATTGCTGTTAACTTGTAATGAACACCATGCTTTCAAATAATATTTTGCAACCTATCCAAAGCAACTGATAGTCGATTTGGTTTTATTAAGGATCCATTCAGGGGATGTTCTAATATCCGATAGGATAGTTGACTGGTGGATAACCTTAATTAAATATAAATCTGGAATTCTACATGTCAAAGGTCAGATTTTCCATGGATCGTGTGGGTTAACTCTCAGTTATCGTTTGGATCAATGTTGCCCGATTTTCAGATTTTCTATTATTTTTCTGGTTTTTGCTGTCCACGAATTTTACATTGCGTTTTCATTCTTTGGAAGACAATTATAAACAATTTCAATATAACTTTACCACTCGCGTTATGCACTGTGACTGCGTGATAACATGCTGTGAAAAATTTAACTGACCTTTCTTGCATATTTAATAAACAAATTATCGTGATTTGCACGGAATACATATTTTAGTAAGGACATTTTTGCTCCTCATTTGAAGTAGTTATGCTCTCCTCTGAACCCTATCGTTCAGTCGAAGTGACAAAATAACTCTTAACAACCTCAAGATCCAAGCAGGCGAGGCAGACGTCCAACGATGGAACGGTAAGTTAAAGGGTTCAATACATCTAGTCAAGGCATATGGTCAGGGGAAACCACCCGATTATATTCCCAAAAGACTGCTTCATGAAAGCATGGTCATACAAATATAATTTTGCCAAGCAACCCGGCTAGCAACTGATGCTGCACCAATTCAGGTCAAACAGTGTGAAATGGGCTACTGGACATGTAGTGGTGGAAGGGCAGAGCCACATTCGAAACTTGTAACTGGAACCACAACTAAGCTGCGGATGAGAAGGAACCTCATCGTTGGTATGCAGGATATCAGAGGTCTGCTACAGACAGGTAAGCTAAATCCCCTGGAGCGACAACTAATGCAAGAGGAGATTTGATATTTGTGGCATCTCTGAAACACACTGGAAATACCAAGGTCATTTCCACACAAAACACCATGAGGTTTCAATATCAGGGGGCATAGATTTCTGACAGAACAGAGCTGCATTACTTGTTGGCAAGAGAATCACTGATAGGTGCACTCTTATCATAGTTTATTTAGCTTCATGTCCCGTACTGGTGATTCCAATGATCACAATTTTAAGGCCAGATTTCCCATCTATTCAAAACTTTTATTTTTATTAAAGTACTTAAAACATTCTTTTCAGTACTGGTTTCAGCCTTTACAATAGGCCATCTGCAGTTGCTCAAGAACCTTGGTTTTTGCTAAAATAACATACAATGTTAAACATTACTTATTATAAATTTAGGATGACTTATTTCTAAGTTTAAATGATACACTGCTGTGATGAAACATGCATCAATGAGAATTGTAAAAGTCTAAAATTATCTGAACGTTCTTTGTGAAATGTCATTGTCTTAATGTTTTATTAACACACTATTATAATTTCTATGTTAAAGCAGGTACATATTGTATCATTGGTGATTGAGAGAGGCAGGAAAGAAGTACATCATTACAAGCCACTGACAGTGAGAGGCTGTCCACCTACGTACCTCAAAATCTCGGCAACATAAGGAGTTGACAGAAATGCAATTGGATACTTAACAGTAGAAAGGTGCAAAGTGCCAAAGTCATGAAAAATGTGGTAAGTGGTTTGAATAGTGCAGGATACCGAGGAGCATTACCTGTGAAAAGGGGTAAGTCCGCTGAGAACTCTAAGTGAATAGAAATACCACCACTAGATGGCAGTAGTGCTAAGTTCCCTGATGATTTCATAAGAATGGTGCAATGTGCCATTCATTATTTTTGTTCATCTCTGGTACACTGCTTGATAAGTGTATGCATAGACTCATTTACTCCTGTTTTGTGACTCAATGCTCTTCAAATTGTAAGGTACGAGTATAATTATTGCATAATATTATGTCATATATAATCATATAACATTGTCATACAAATTAAACATACATATATATATATATATATATATATGGAACCAATGTGTACCCTACATACGTGATGTGCATATTTTAGGTTATGGCAGATGAAAGCCACATGGGTAGGAGACGAAGGAAGAATGGTAGTGGAACATTACGAGGAGAACAGAAAATATTGAAGACTAAAGGTTTAGCCTATGAAAAACACACAAAAAAAAGTTATGCCAGCTAAGAACGCTCCATCACCACAGGTACGATTTTAAGCCCATCACTGGCTGTGAAATCTGAATAATATGATAGCTGCTGAATGTGTACATATCTCCAGTATACTCTACGGTAAACATGCTGATGTTATTGTTCTTTCTTTTAGGTACAATGCAACTGTAGATTAAGCTGCAGGGAGCTGGCGCCTGCATTGAAAATAGATTTGTTTTCTAAATTCTGTAAGCAAGACTACCCAACACAAGGAACCTTCCTGATGGGTCTTCTTAGTGTCACACCGGTACAGCGTCATCAGCATGGAACCTATGATAATCCCTCTGCAAGTCGCCGGCAGGGAACAGTTCGGTATTCTATTCCAAATGGCAAATGTGATCTTGTTGCAGTGTGTAAAAGCACTTTCATGAATATTTTTGCAGTTGGAAAGAAAAGGCTGGAATTACTTATTAAAAAGAAAAAACTCTGAGATAAAACATTCACTGACCACAGAACAATACACTATCACTCAAAATATAGTGACAAAGACAAAATGACTATAAAGAAGCACATAAATGGCTTTCCCTGGGAAGTTAGCCATTACAGCCGAGCAAGATCAAGCAAGGAATACCTCAGTCCAGACCTAAATATTGCAAGACTGTACTCCCACTTTCAAAAGATGTTTCCTGAAAGTACCATCAGTTCCAGATTTTACTGCCGAGTCTTTCTGAAAGAGTTTCCCAACCTTTCCTTCCAAAGACCTAGGAAAGATACCTGCAAGACTTTTGACTTATTGAACACTGAAGTAAAAACTTGTTCACCGTAGTCACAAGTGTGTTTAGAGCTTCACCATAGGAAGGCAGAGATGGCACAGAACCTTTTGAAGAAAGACATCAGTTCATCTCAGTTCCCTGACAGTGACACTTGCAGCATATCCATCTATTTGCAGCAAGTTATGTTTGTGCCCACACTGACGCATTCTGAGATGTTTTATCGCTGCCAGTTTTCTTGTTACAACTTGGGAGTATCGGTAGGTGATAATCTTCAGTCTTACATGTGCATGTGGGATGAGTATTGCTGGTAGAGGTAGAAATGAAATCGCATCATGCATTCTCAAAGTACTGAACAGTGGGATAACAATGAAGAAAAACCTTATTGTTTGGATGACAACTGTGCTGCACAGGAAAAGAATCGAATGATGGTGTTTCTTTTCCTTCTTCTAGTGGCAAATGGGCTGTTCACAAGAAAAGAACAACGCTTTCTTGTTAGTGGGCAGAGCTTCCATCCCTGTGACTCTGAGTTTGCCTTAATAGAGAGAAGGAAGTCAGTGACGAAGGCATTTGCACCTAGTGACCTATGCAAAATGGTCAAGGAAGCAAAGGCTGTTAAATCTTTCAAAGTAATTTCCATGGATAGTTCACATTTTTTCAACATTCAAGCTGTGGCAGACGAGATAATCTCCACAAAAAATCTCACATTTCCAAAGTTGTCAGCATCACATACTATGCATCAGATATAGAACATGTATCAGTAAAAGAGTGTTACACGGAGATAGAAAGGGTCCGTAAGGTAAACGTCCTCAAAAAGGGAAAACATGCAAAAGACATTCAATTGGCTGTCTTTGAATCCAGTTCCTCTATGAACTCGCTTCTTAAAGATGAAAAAAAAAAAAAAGGATTTAAAGGCTATGATCCCTTACCTGGAAAGGAATGAGCATAAACAATATTATATGCAGATCTGTGGTGAATGAGGACATAACACCTAGAAAAGTTTGACGGGACTTTGCAACTTTCATAAACGTCTATTGTTTGAATTGCCTTCAGCAGCAAACAATTGCAACTATGTAATGAAACGGCCAATAATGTATGAGACAATACTCTCTTTATAACTTAGAAAAGTTTGAGGAATAAATAATTAAAACATTACACTATGGACAGTTTTTTGTTATAACTTCTGTTCATAAATTTGGCACTTTGCACCTTTCAACTGTTAAGTATCCAATTATGCACAATGGTACAGAATAGTTCACGAACAAAAGCTACTAGTAGCAATAAACTGTTTATAACTTTTTGTTTTTCCAATAATTACTGCCAATTCTTTTCAACTGTATACTGGAGAAGAATATCCAGGAATGGTAAAAAAAACTGGACAGAAAAGGATTACTTAACCAAGTATACATTGGTGGATCAAAAAGTGGTGTCATGATTTATTGCCTTGCCTTTGCTGATGACCTTGCGCTGCTATCTAGGAGTACTGACACAGCAATAGAACAGCTGAACGTACTAAAACTACAAGCAGAAAAAGCGGGACTACAGATTTCTTTCGAAAAAACGAAATATATAACAAACATCAAACTAGCTCCTCGGTACCTGAAGACAAAACACAGTAAAATAGGAGTTGATGGCTTTAAGTACCTGGGTGAGATAGGGCAATTGAAAACTAATGAAAGAGAAGCAAACTACACCTGACGGGAGAAGATGGCTGGGGTTTTTCGTAGGACATATCCTATATACTAGAACAAAACCATCTCCAGGCAAGCTAAACTAAGGCACTACAATACAATGATTAAAATGAAATGTCTGTATGCTAGTGAATGCCTCCAAATGACAGGGAAAGCGGGTCTGAGAGAAGCTGAGAAATTCGAAAAAATGAAGTTGCGAGGAAGGGAAGAACTTTACCGTGACAATGAAAGACCGAGTCCATGAGAAAACTGAGACGAATTCTATGGACATTTAGAATGGATGAGAAGAGACCAACGAAAAGGATTTTCACAATACTAGAGAGCAGACCTAAAGTGTCGGACAAATGGTTCAGGGAGGTGAGAATGGATCTCGAACAGGTGAGACTAAATTCAGAAGACATCTCAAACCTAACAAAGTTTAGGTCAGTGATCGAGAAAGTCCCGGGATTCCATGACGAACCAAAACTTAACCGTGGGTGCATGGAAGAAGGAAGACAGGCTGCCAGAGAAAGGATGCTTAAGTTTCGGGCTATGAAGAAGGCTTCCAGAAACATGTAACTGTTACCTAACGTGGTCTCTAATGGCCGTAAACGAAAATATATAATTACTGCCATATTTTATTTCAAATTATAAGTTATCGTACGTACTGTAACCAAACGGTACGCTGTATGCCATGTGTGTTTCGTATATTAGTTAGCTGACTGATCACTGCTCAACTGCAGACCTGTTTGTAGCAAGACCATTAATACATCATCTTCAGTTGTTTGATATATAATTATTGATATTATTATTATTATTATTATTATTATTATTATTATTATTATTATTATTATTATTATTATTATTATTATTTTTTGACATTCAAGGTGTATGTTTTAATGTCTTATTTTTGTGATTTTTTCTTAGCAAAAACTCGCCACAGATTTTGGTTATGGAAATTAGGAAAAACAGTGCATTTATTATGCAATTAAATACAGAATTAGGTGACCTAAAATTAGAATAGAAGTAAACTGAAGATATCTTCCAGTACAAGCTAAACAACTCCTTAAATATATGGGTAGCAACTTGTTACAGTCCCACCAGAGACCTTACAGGAAATCATTGAAGCTGATGAGGAATGGGACATTTTGGTAAGGAGTATACCTAACCGCATTCAAAGGTGTCCCCAATTACGTGACAGGCAAATTGGTTCATAAACAATGGTGGTCAAAATAAATGTTGCATATTGCTTTATTGTCAATAACAGACAAAATAGGAAACAAAACAGACTTTGTTCTGTCAGGTACAGTCATAAGAAACCAAAAATAATAACACATTTCCACTTAATAAACACAAACAAACAAAATCACAAACAAAACCTTACAAAAGATACCACTGCAAACACCAGTTTTTTCCTCACTGTAATCGTGCATAACACATTATGAACCAATTCGCCTGTCTCGTAATTGGAGACACCTTTGAATGCGGTTAGGTATACTCCTTACGAAAATGTTCCATTCTTCCACAGCAGCCTCAATGATTCCCTGCAAGGTCTCTGGTGGGACAGGACGATTCTAAACCGCTTGTGTTAGCATGGCCCACGCATTCTCAATGCAGTTGAGATCTGGAGAATACGGAGGCCATGCCATCAGACCGATTCTATGCTCCACAAGATTGTGACGATGTGGGTGTGCACTGTCGCCCATCAGCATTAATTCCGCTCAAAAATATTCACCAAATGGAGCCACAATGTGTGCTAGGATCTCGTCCTGATACTTCACACCAGGCAGCCTCGCACGTATTGGCACAAGGGGTGTCCTGCGGCCATACATGATTCCACCCCAAAACATTGACTGAACCGCCTTTATAATGGTTGGGGTCTATGATAAAGATAGGGTGTAAACGTTGTCCTCGTTGCCTCCACACACAAATATCAGTACTGTCAGGGTGGAAACTGATACAAGTCTCGTCAGCAAAGGGCATTGTGTCCCACTGCTGCCTGTTCACAAGAGTGGTTTCGTGCCCATGTGACACGAGCCCCTCTCCAAACCTGATTTAGAGCAGGAGCTTTGAGAGGTTGCCTGGAACAAACTTGTTTCAGATTCTAGAGACAACACCGACTTGCACAGGCATTCGATGTGACGTCCACCTGTCTCATTCCCTGCTCCATTAGAGCGACTATACGGAGCCTCTGATCGTACATTATGTTGTCTGAACCATCCTGAAGCACAACTCTTGTAATGACACACAGCATAAGTATTGCAATGTTTACAGGTGACAGTTTCCATAGACTGCACATACTGCCCTCTCACTGTAGAAACATGGACTGTTTACGCTGGAATTATATTACAAAGAAACCAATTTATTGATATCGTAATGTATTTCTGGATCACAATGTTCAATATTAACGTTCCGGCAATATGAAACATTTGTTTTGACCACTGTAGTTTTATTCAAGTTTGGATCCCCATACAAAGCACAGTGGAAACTCTATCCTCAGTTTTTGAACAGACCGCACAAACTTACAATATGGGAAAACTGAAAATCCAGGAACGAATTCAAACCATCAACAATTCAGTTAAACATCACAATAATGAAATACGTATAATTATAGTCTTACTAAAAATCCTACATTCCTAAATTCAATTTCACCATGGAAACTACGTCAATTTTTCCATGAAAACCTCTTTCAGGGCAGTAACTTTGATCAGCCAAGTTTGTCAAAAAATATACCACTAAATAACGCCAAGCCACACTTTTTTCTTTTTTTTTTTTTATAACTTCTCTAATCAAATACAACACACAAGTCATCAGGACAGGGACTCTATAACCCAGATGCCTGGCAGTGAATAAGAAAATGGAAATTGAGGAGCTAGAGAAGAAGGAAAAGATCAGTTAAGGGAAAAATATGGTATCTAGTTAAAGAGGAAAAATGAATATATACTGTATACACACACACACACACACACACACACGGGCATGCAGAGAAGATTAGACACAATGAACAGGAGAAGATTTGATTAAGATATCTGACCATATTAGGAAGGAGCCAGTTTGATTCCTATCTGAAACTCCAGTGACTAGTATCCTGAGAGAAGTGTTTAAAATCTCATCGGAGATACAATCGTAAAAAGTCTGCCAAAAATGAACATCTAACCCTGGACATAATATAGACATTTTTACAAGAATCAACATTAACCAGAACTCATTCAATCTTCAATTAGAGCTGTCAGAATGCCCTGTCTCCTTCCAACTGCTGTGGCCACTCTGCTTTGACCTCTATTGTTTCCCTAAACAATACCAGGTGAATGAAATGCGAAGATGGTCCCTTAAGAAACTTCACTGCTGATTGCTTTCCCAGTACTTGCTCCAATTACGATAATGATGGGACATTAACGTGAAGATCTGTGACATAGCTGTCCTATCATCCATGTTAGTTGGTCACTGGTATGTGCAGAAAGATTCTGGAAGTCTTGTACCGCATTAATTACCAGTAGGCCTACTCAACTTTAAAAGATTGTGTTGTACTCGAGAATATGGTTTTGAACTTTCGAATGACAAGTACTGATTTCTCAAAAGTTCTCCAAAGCATTATATTTGACTCTGTCCGTCTTGAAAACTGCTTAATTGATGATTGAACCGTGATGGGACCGAAATGTATTTTTTTTCAATTGTTTTTATTCACACCGACACGCGTAGGTCTTATGCTGACAATGGGATAGGAAAAACGCTAGGAGTGGGAAGGAAGTGGCCGAGGCCAGCCCCAGCATTTGTCTGATATGCAATTAGGAAGCCATGGAGAAACATATTAAGGGTTGCCGACAGTGGGGTTCAAACCTACCATCTCCCGAATACAAGCTCTCAGCTGCACGCCTGTAACCGCACGGCCAACTCGCTCGGTCCAAAATTTCGGGAAGGTTGATGCAGGAAATAGTTTTTTCATCGAACATATACTGCAGGACTTTTAAAACGTGATTCAATCAGAATGTTGGGGGGGGGGGGGGGAGGCTATATAATTTGACTGAATAATCCGGAAAAAAATAATTTCTGGGAACAGATTTTCGAGATTCCACCGTATAGTTAAATTAATAACTAAATCCAAGACACTGCTCTTCAAAAAGCACATTATCATGGTAGACATTAGTGCAAGCACCAAGATCATATCCATGGTTCAAGAGTCCAGAACTCTTGAACTTGATTGAAAACTTGTTCCCTGTCAAATATTAACATTTGTACAACAGATTTGAAAGAAGAGCAGAGTGAAATTACAATGTTTGATCATCTGAATCACAGAAGACACTTTTACCTGAATGCCAGTATAAGCAGCAAGGCAAACAGGCTATGGACATAAGCCAACAGAGCAACAACTACAGTTACAATCTTATAATCACACCAAAAAATTCCAGTTTTAGTCAAACCACAAATGACTAATTCAATGGCTTAACTTACCAGAGAATCCTCCCACGGCATACAATCGGCCTCCAATCACTGCCACACCAACATTGGCTCGTGCAGTGGTCATATTAGGCCCAGGAGTCCACGTCTGTTCTCTAGGATCGTATATCTCCGTGGAGGAAAGGGAATGTGTACCATCAGATCCACCAACAGCATACAGTTTTCCTAAGAGCAGGGCAATAAGTGAGAATGAATTTAATATGTAAAGAAATATCTAGTAAATCAAAGAATCATGAGCTGTTTATATGCAACATACCAATTTATGCATAAATTCACTATATTTAATATTAAAAACTTCATATTTGGTCCATATTGAAAGGAGACGAACATACAATAAAGGAGAGTACAAATGATCCACCTTATATTAATACAAAATATGTTGCTAATACAAGATCACATTTTTTTTTTTTTCCTACTTGCTTTACGTCGCACCGACACAGATAGGTCTTATGGCGATGATGGGACAGGAAAGGGCTAGGAGTGGGAAGGAAGCGGCCGTGGCCTTAATTAAGGTACAGCCCCAGCATTTGCCTGGTGTGAAAATGGGAAACCACGGAAACCCATGTTCAGGGCTGCCGACAGTGGGATTCGAACCTACTATCTCCCGAATACTGGATACTGCCCGCACTTAAGCGACTGCAGCTATCGAGCTTCGTCACAACATTTTTATTAGGCACTGGTGTCCAAAGACATCGAAACCGGTCCATAATAAAACTGTTGTGATATTGTATTAGCAACATATTTTGTATTGATATAAGCTGGATTATTTGTACTCTCCTTTATTGTATGTTAAATTCACTATAGTGCTTTTCATATGCAGTTTTTTACTTATCCAGCTGCTAGTATAGGAAAGGGAACAATTCACAGGAAGCTGAATTTTAATGCTTTAAGTATCATCACCATCATCAACATTATTATTATTATTATTATTATTATTATTATTATTATTATTATTATTATTACTACTATATGGGTAATTTTTTTTTAGGTAAGTTAATATAACCAATTTTAAAATGCAAGATGAAAATTCTAATGTTCAAGATTTAAGAGCAATTGGAAGTATGCACATGACAAAATTTAGGTTAAGAATGATTTGTTTATATTAAATCTGTTACATTCTGAATAAGTATACATTAATATGCTGATCTCAGCTGTTCCACCAGTTCTGGAACAAGAAATCTATTTAGGCCTATGTGAATGTATCATATTCCATGTAATTCAGGTTTCTACATATGAAAAAAAGTGGCCATTACATGCATGGTATATTACTGCAGTTAAAGAGGAAAAATGAACACCTCCCCCTCTAGAATGAATGAGGATTTTTGCAATCATACCTTTGAAATAGGTCAGACCACATCCTCTCCTGGCAGTGATCATGCTTTTGGCATATTCCCAGGTGTCCGTCTGAGGATCGTACACCTCTACTGTATTCAAGCAATTCCATGCATCACAACCACCTGCAGCATAGACACGGCCATCAACTGCACACACACCAGCCTGATACCGACCTGAAAGAAAGAAACACACGGAAACATTCTATGCTCCATAACTATCCCTTGAGATGGATACATTTTAGAAGGGAGAAAAATTATTTCTGGAATAGGAACACAGAAATGACTGTGAAACTTCAGCTTCATTAGCAAACACTCAGTGCTAAGCTTGAAGATGACAGCACTTTAACAGCAAAGAAATGGTTTTGTGAAGGCTGCCTACCCTACCAAAAACATTTACGTCTCAGGCAAGCGTAGGTCTCCCAGTGATTATTTACCTATGATGAAGATATTTACAAAGTTGAAGAATACAGCAAGCTAGCGGATTCTACAAAAGAGTACAGATTTTGTATGGAAAGAATGTTCGAAGTAAGTACAAGAAAACTCTCTACAAGTCTTATCATGTGCCAATGTTTGCCTATGCAACTACATAGCAACTACCAGGGAAAAGAGTAAAATACAGGCATTTGTTATTTCGTCTCGATGTTTTCCAAATTCATACGTTCCTCATCGCCAGATGTTTCATTCCAGGCTTGTATCAATGTCATATGTTACGTACACGTCACGTGACCCTCTTAGACCAATTCTGATGGTTCCGTCAGCTTCCACTTCGAACGCTAGCGCTGTACCGTATCCAGAGAGCCATCTGGTGACGAATGAACGTACCATTTCCACTTCTATTATAACGTCTAAATTCAAAGCTCATTGTTTAAGAAGCCTTTCTCGTGGATAATCGAGATTTTCTTCTGACGACGCAGAGCACAGTTCTCTGTGAAACGTTAAGAATTTCACCTTATTTTCTTGATATAGCATAAGCCCAAAAGCCTATATCATATCTATTGGAAATGAAGTTCCTCAAGAAGTATGGAAGGTAAAATAAGAAGGGACAAAATTAATAATGAGGAATTCAGAAGGAAGCTGGATGTTGAATTACTCTGTTCAGATAGGGATTGCTCGCCTTAGGTGGCTTGAATTAAGGGTTATAAATTTCATGTTGTTGGTCCGTATTTAACTGAGAATAACATGAGTAACAACACAGTAAAGGTTTCCACCTATTCAATACAAAATATATTCACAGTATTTTAAAATTACATGGAACTAGTTTCGACCCATTTAGGGGTCATCATCAGCCACATCAAAGCAAAGATCATTCTTGACGAAAACCTAAGAACATGTTAATTTTAATAGTAAGATTATTATGGAATAACAAGTGAATGTGGTAAATGAAAAGAGATGTTAGTATGGGACAGGTGAGTAATAGCTAATAAATGTACTATTCCATAATAATCTTACTGTTAAAATTAACATGTTCTTAGGTTTTCGTCAAGAATGATCTTTACTTTGATGTGGCTGATGATGACCCCTAGATGGGTCGAAACTAGTTCCATGTAATTTTAAAATATTCTGAATATATTTTGTATTGAATAGGTGGAAACCTTTACTGTGCTGTTACTCATATGTTAGGTGGCTTGGTCGTACCAAAAGAATGAAAGACAGGATTCCAAGAATGAGTTTGGAGCAGAGATACGATGGAAAGAGACCAAGAAAGAAGGGAGAACCAGATTAAAGAGTATATAGGAAGACAAGTGGAAGTGGAAATATTGTTCAATGAAAAGTGGAGAAAGTAGAACAAGATGGAGGTCGATGATCTTCTGTCCGGTCCACGAGCTCCCTGGACAAGATAAACGGAGGAAAAAGAACGAGGAGGAGGAATATCAAAAATTGGAAAGAAAAAAAAACACCTCTTTCTGGGTTGAGATATAGCACAATATCTTAAATACTTATTTGATTACTGTTTGCGTTCATTTGGTACAACTCCTTCATGTAGAGTTGCTATAGTAGCCCCAATGTACATAGAAAAAGTTTATAAGCATAAAACTGACAATTACAGGCCAGTCAGTTTGACATCTTGCATGCACGCTCTGGAAAAGCATTCCTTCTAAGTTATATTCGACACATTTGTAAAACTACTCACACAATTTGGGTTCAGGAAAGACTTTCGGTGAAGCTCAACTTTCAATATTCCAGCAAGATTCACGAGTTGAATGGACTGTATCATTATTGCCTATCCAAGGCTTTGATAATATAGATCATGGGAGACTACCAACAAAAATGAGGGTTACTGGACTAGACAAAAGTGTGTCCTGAATGGGTGGCTAAATTTCTAGAAAATTAAACTCTGGGAATTAAGAGTAGGTGAAGTTTTATCTGATCCTATGGTGATCAAGAGGGGTGGTTCTGCAAGGGAGTAGTATTATTGCATCATCACAGCTTCTGCTAAGTCAGGGCATTTATGGCACTACTTCACCTTCCACTATTCCCCTACCATCACTACTACTATTACTTTATTGAATAGATTCACCTTGTTCTAGGTCTCCCTCTATCTGCTTTGGTAAAAAAAAAAACCACACACGCACACACACACACACGTTTTGTCTGTACATTGCTCATAATTTGAAAAGAATGGTATTTCTGTATTGTTCATGTCCATAGCAACAAGGAAACTGCCTGCCTGCCTGCCTGCCTGCCTGCACACGCATCACGACAAAACGGCTGAAGAGAATTTAATGAAAATCAGTATGTAAAGTCGGGGGATGAGCCACTACAAACTAGGCTATAAATCATTTTACTCACTTCGAGTCAAATGGTAGTTTATGGGAAAGCCTAAAATTGAATTCTCAAATATTTATATTATTAATGGTCCTATCGATAAATACTACATAACTAATGTTATATAGAATTAAATTTCCGATCATTTATGCCATACATTGTTACCGTACCGGCTTTGATAATAAAGATATTCATGAATTTGTATTTTTGTTGCCAAGTCCATATCAACGCTGAACCACGAGCAAATGGGTTAACAGAATTTAATGAAAGTCGGTATATAGAGTAGGGGAATAAGAAACTACAGTCTTAAGTTATAAACAATTTTATTTGCTCTGTATAAAATTGTAGTTTAGGGGAAGGCGCCTAAAATTTAGTTTTTAAATACCTGTTATTGATCCTATCGAAACCTACTACATAACAAAAGTTAGAGAATACAATTTCCGACAATTTATGTTTATTTAATGTTACTGTACCGACTATGATATGAGTGGTATGTCAGAGTCAGAAGAAAACTAAATGTGAAGGCCTACACCACTGAAAGCGTATAACATTGATCAACAATAATATTACATTGACCATTGTTTGTGGTGATGTTCTTTGTCTCTTATGCTGCTGCTCAACTCCGATAGATGGGATTACTGCTGCGTACCGAGTATAACAGCCTGAATGAATATTGATGCGAAGTAGCTAGGGAGTTAAAAACTTTCTTCTTTAGCATGTCCTTCCTCTGGTTCATACATTTTCTGATACCGTACTGGTGGTGCGTAACTCACTGGTTCATCATAGTATTCCAGCTATTCGATCCCTACTCTAACGCGCTGGTTTATATGAGCAGTGTGCACTATTAAGGCAGAGGCTCACGTAGTAGTAGTAGTAGTAGTAGAAGGATCTGGTCTAGAATTACAATTTAGGCGTTTCCAGGGTAACATTAAGAGCTATGCGATTTAATACAGTCTTGCTTACAACGTGTACTCTACCTAACCTACAATTCTGTATGGTTTTTCATTTGATCAAGTATTTCATGTGAAATCATTGCTTTCACTCACGCCATTTCTACTGACGTCATTGTAATGACGCATGTTCATTTCAGTTGGGAAAACCACCAAGACAGTCTTTCTGAATATGTAAAATGGCAGGTGGGGAGAGTGAGTGTCTGCCATTATAATGCAATTCCCCAACCTAATTGTGACTGATGGTAGGCAAGAGGGCCTGCCATTACAATGAAAATTCCCTAACGCAGTCTTCATATGAGAGAAGGCATTTTGTGATTTCTCTGTTGAGTTTCCAGGGTAACATTAAGAGCTATGCAATTTAATACAGTCTTGCCCATAACGTGTACTCTACCTAACCTACATTTCTGTATACAATGTAGAATTCCGTAGTGAAGCATGGGTACATCAGCTAGTCCTCTTTATAAATCCAAACCATCTTAGCTTACTCCTATCTTTTCTCTCATTTAGTTTTTCTAATTCGACTGCCTTTCCAACATCTTAGTTTCTCACTCTGTCTTTCCTACTCTTTCTTATCATACTTCTTAGGTATTCATTTTGCTGGCTTGAATTCTACCCTACCTACTTGTCATTGTCCAGGTCTCAGCTGCACAAGTTAATATGGGTGCATAATACATTTTGTGCATTTTCTGTTTGCACTTCCTTGGTACTTCCTTACTCCACAGAAGTTTTCTTACACTCTAATAGAATGCACTGCCATGTACCCTCTTTCTAATCTCCATATCCAGCCTTGTTTTCTGCATTACTTCACTCCCTAAGTATTTGAAACTGACAACAATTTCAAGGCTTTGACCACCAATTTTCATAATGCATTTTGTTTTTCTTCTCTTGATATCACCATAGTCTTTCTTTTCTCTGCACTGATCTTCATACCATACTTTCCAATTTTAGTACATAAAGTTGTTCTGTACTTCTTTGCTGTTCATGCCCCAAACCACAACAAACCGTATTTACTTGCATATTAGACCCCCCTTTTTTTCCCCCCACTTTTCAAAAAAAGGAGGGGGGAGGGGAATTCCACTATTTTCGTTGGAAGGCAGTATTTCTAAATTTAAGAAAATAAATGGTGAACACATGACTTTTAGGCATACATATAAAGTAAATGAGGTCTGTTTTAGTTACTTTTACATTAAGTCATTCGTTTCATCTCATTAATTCCTCTGGTGAGGATGACGTCAGAAAGGGCATCCGGACATAAAAACTCGCTACAATGATTCGTCTCACTTCTTACTCGACCCCGTAGACAAAAGGTATAAAGCTATCGTACTATGCAATATTAATCAAAAGAACTTAATGGCCAGTCATTTGACTATCAGTTGAGCAGTAAGCCTACCACACAGTAAACCTGATCACTGCTCTCATTTGAATTATCGTCGTCTTGTACCGCCAACTTCCCTGCTACTGGCGTGTCGTCACTCCAAATGACGTCATCTTCACTGCCATCTCGTCAGCCATGTACCGTCATTGAGAGCATTCGAAATCTCATCTTTCTGACCTTTTAAAAATAGTTTCGCTCCCAGCTATATGAGTCCAAAAAGTGAGAATCTATTTGCAAATGCTTTCTGGAGATGGTCTCTATTATTCCCAATTGGTGTACATGTAGCAGAAGCCACCCCTTCCGAATAAAGTTGTGCTGTAGAAAGCGTGCCAAACCACCAGCTGATAACTAGACGTCTGTTACGAGACATACTCCCGAATGAACACAGTGACCGGAAGCATTCTTTGAATAACTGCGGCTGTTAAAAGCCAGGCATTTATTTTTAAGTATATTTCATGCTTGTTCTCTACATTTATCACACCGGGATTTACCTGAACAGCTGCAATTAAGATAAGAGAGACCACATTGTTTAGGTTAGGTATGCTTTTTTTTTTTTTTTTTTTTTTTTTTGGCTAGGGGCTTTACGTCTCACTGACACAGATGGGTCTTATGGCGACGATGGGATAGGAAAGGCCTAGGAGTTGGAAGGAAGCGGCCGTGGCCTTAATTAAGGTACAGCCCCAGCATTTGCCTGGTGTGAAAATGGGAAACCACGGAAAACCATCTTCAGGGCTGCCGATAGTGGGATTCGAACCTACTATCACCCAGATGCAAGCTCACAGCCGCGCGCCTCTACGCGCACGGCCAACTCGCCCGGTGGTTAGGTATGCTACCAAGTGCCCTGACAGTGAAATAAGTTCCACGACTGAAAGAATAAAAACAAATAATAGGAAAGCTTGCCACATTTATGGATATCCACAGGTGTGACAGTAATGCATTTTATGATCATAATGTTTAATTTCATACGTTCGTTGTCTCCATTTAAGGCATAGTGTGTGTTGTTTGGAGTCTCCGAAAATCGTGAAAGTAGTTAGTGGGGATGTAATATCAATAATATTCTCCATGGCTAAATGGTTAGCGTGCTGGCCTTTGGTCACAGCAGGGGTCACGGGTTCGATTCCTGGCAGTGTCGGGAATTTTAACCATAATTGGTTAATTTCGCTGGCACAGGGGCAGGGTGTATGTGTCGTCTTCATAGTCATTTCATCCTCATCATGGCGCGCAGGTCGCCCACGGGTATCAAATCAAAAGGCCTGCACCTGACAAGCCGAACTTGAAGCCATACGCCATTGTTGTTATTATTATTATTATTATTATTATTATTATTATTTGCGTATGGACCCAACTGATCACGCAAAGCTCTAATGATTCTGTTTTCTGAGTTGCCAAACAGCTCTCATCCTTTCTCCGTGGATCCTTTTTCGTTCTTCTGTCCACTTTGCTCCAGTCTTCTTTTTCACTTCGTTCTCTAGTTGCACTTTCCATCCATTAATTTTTTCCTATAGAGGTTTCTGTCCGCGGAGTCATTTGAGTTCATCTGGGCTTTTTCCAGATCCTTCACTTCCAGTACCCATGGAATATTTTTTAGATGTTCTATGTAGGTGAGAATCTTGTGTGTCAGTCTACTTGCCGGCAGTCTGTGGACGTGCCCATAAAATTATTATTATTTGTTAGGAACAATGGCAAGTAAAACAAACGTTATAACTGGATTGTTGTCATCAAGTTTTAAAACTACTACTCTCCAAAATTTACACATATTGGCCCGAGTTACAAGATATTAAACAATCATTTTGTTAATGATCTTGCCTACTTTATTAATAGCATCAACCATGAATATTTCTTAACTAGAGCAAACTCTTTTCCTCATTCTGAGGTGGTGCAGCTCTTCTTAGACATGCCTCCAATGGAGGGGAGCTGCATGTACCATTTTTACCACATACCAACCTTCCTGCCATTCTTAAATATCTGGCAGTACGGTACCGGGAATCTGTCATCTTTCATTCCAGCAACACTCTCCAATATCATTTCATTCCATTTCATCTGTCATTCATTGATCATTGCCCCAGAGGAGTGCGACAGGCTTTGGCAGCCGGCACAATTCCTATCCTCGCTGCTAGATGGGGGCTTCATCCATTCCATTCCTGACCCGGTCGAATGACTGGAAACAGGCTGTAGATTTTCATTTCCACGATACAGGGAAGCAACCTAAGGCCCCGGAGAATAGCAGCTAACTGTGCTAACCATTAGGCTGGCGGACATTCGTAACTACAAAAAAAACAGACCTATAGCATGACTGAAGCATGCTTGCAATGCGTGGGTCAGACACGAAACTACAATATTCAGCTATTTGTGAAACGTCAGAGCTGTAGTAGGCAAAACACAGATGTACCGCGTAACTTTGACGCATGTATACATTACGTGGTACAGACAAAATTATTCACAAATTTGTGTGATATTCGAGCTGCAGTAAGGCTTTTACCCGCTTCGAAGCGGAATCGTTCCTCTCTTGACGAATTACGTTGGGAGGTCTTTTAAGCAAGTTTTATTTTTTCCATATTCTTTGTCTCAAAAAGCCGGGGGAGGGTCCTTATTTGCGAGGGGGTGTAATACATGAGTAAATACGGTTGTCTGCAAATAGCAAAAACTTAATCTCCCTATTTACATATGCTTCCCTTGTCTCCATTACAATTTCATCCATAACCATTAGAAATAAAAGAGGTGACAGCACACTCCTCTGTATTAGATCAGTTTCACTTCTAAACCATTCCGTCCGTCCAACTGGAGTTTGTGCACTACTGACACCATTCTCCCAACCGAGTGTCTGGAATATTATATACTGTAAATGTATATACTAACTATTACTCGCAGCTTCGCTTGTGTGGATGTTGTAATTTGATCAAAATAATTGTTCCTCTGTACTCCACTAAGATGTTATTTGAATAAATCTTACAGTAGAAAAACTTACTGAAAAGTTGAGTTTCATTTATCCCCAATACCTCTGTGGAAACTACATTTGTGGTATTGCCTTTTGGGGCTTGACAGAGCTAACTCTGGAACATGCGACATAGAACTGTCCATGTGAGAAACAGTCCTCTCAAGTCGATGGGCAACGTTCAGAGACTCCTTTAGATTTATGAATAATCGCAGCAAAGTGTACCTTGAGAGGGAACCTTATTCTCAAACTCTTAATGGATATTCTGTTGGGATTAGTGGTATTCTTGGAACAAAAACTATCTCCCCACTAAGCACACCCAGTGATCTCTGCGTCTTCCACAACATTTTATGTGAAGCTTTAATTTGCGATTTAGTTCCAGATCCCAATTTAGGCAGATTAAGATTTCTTATTAACATAACAGGAGGTCTGATTATAAGATTGAGTCCATGAATGGAAGACCAGAAGGATTCAGAATACAGTAAATCCTCGTTAAGACATTTTTGCAGGGGACAAGGAAAAAGAACGTGTTAAGCGAGAAAACGTACTAATGAATATACGAATAAAAACTATCCAACAGGTATATGGAAACACTAAATATGATTTTTTCCGACATGATGGCATTTTACATCGTTTATCCACAGGTACAGTGAAAACTATAGACCTATCTACTATTTCTAAAGATGAGGGGAAAGTAATAAAAGGTGTGAAAAACAGGAAAGAACAAACATGGAAACCTTTTCCGATGAGTATTATAAAATAAGTACACTGAAAGGTATGAAAAACACCAGACAACAAATATGAAAACGTGCACAGGGGCCAACAAAAATATCTTGGTATTATTGCAGATCACACTTTTTCTATAATGAATGTTATGTTAGAATCTTTTTATTTCGGAGCAGTGGGTTATTTAACATTATTTCCTGGTCACACTCATCGACAATGAATTGGAGGTTACATTCGACCACGTGCAATTGCGATCTGCGAGGAAATTTTGGCTGCTATTTTGAACTGAATAAAACTCAAAGGTGCAAGTTTCAACATTCGCGACCTCTGCATACTTATGTCAGTCCACTTTCTGACAGATTTTAATTTTGACTTCATTATTAAGAAATTTCACAATATTTTCCATATCCACAACTGGGCTATCACAAAACAAATATGCACCACGCCAGTCAATTTCACACGATTATGTTCCTAATCCAGATATAGGCTACTGTATCGCACAACAAATATTAACTACACTTCACTGTAGAACTCAACACAAAATACAACCTTCTGAATGAAATCCAAACTAAAAGAACAAACAGGCTCACTCAGCTATTCAGTGATCTTGCTGTTAACTGGCAAGCAAAACTGAACATTCCTGAGGATAACGGCTTGCTCCCCAAAAGTGCAACTTATCCTTTGAAGATCAAGAAGGCCTTTTCCCATAATCACGCAGCTGTGGCGACAGCTCTTACTCGATTTGGAAATAGAGTTTCTTTAACAAGGGATGTCAAATACAGAAACATTTTCAGGTCTAGGAAAAATGTGATCGTACTAAGCAGTAACAGCGAAAATTTGCGACACGATAAGCGAGATATTAGAATCATTCCGTATTGACGGTTTTTACTTTACAAAAGGTGAAAAATGAGAGTATCCTCCTAATTCAATACAATAAATATTCCCAGAGTAAGGGATATACTAAAGCCTATCTTCGAAGAGGAACAACATGGCTTTAGAGTTGGAAGAAGCACAACAGATCTGATATTTGTTTTAAGGATGGTGGAGAAAAAGGGCTCTCTCATCAACGTAGAACAACATTGTGCCAAAGAATGCCGAATGATTTCAACCAAAAAGTAATTGATTTCACCACTTTGCGATTGCGAAGCGTAAAGTTAAGGAATATTTGCTCTCCCAAATAGGAAAGCAGATCAGACGCCAATAAGTTCTGACATGCCACAAAGTCGGACAATTGATATGAATGGTACATCAAGTGCTATCGTACACACTACGGGAAGTGAAAAACAACGATGCACTGTAATGCTTGTTGTAACAGCTGATGGCAGAAAGCTTGCACCTAACGTTGTTCTAAAGCAAAAAACAATGCCGAAAGTAAAATTTCCACAAGGGATCCACGTTCGTATCCAGGAAAAAGGGTGGATGGACACGTCACTTACAAGACTGGATAGGAAAAGTATGGGAAAATCGAACAGGGTCCCTACTTTGATGCTCGGCCCTTCTCGAAATGGACAATTTTCATGGCCACCTGACAGAAGATGCTTAGAAGTTACTGGAAACCATGAGAACCGATTTGGCAGAGATTCCTGGTGGACTGATGTCGGTAATTCAACCCTTGGACGTTTCGATAAATAAACCATTCAAGGACAATGTGCGAAAACTTTATCAGGGCTGGATGGCAGAAAATGAGCACGAACTTACCCCAACAGGCAAGATTCGGAAACCACCCATGGAACTACTTTGCGAGTGGATATTGCATGCTTGGGACATGATTTCTTTGAAGGCGATTGAAAAGAGCTTCAAGAAAACAGGAATCTCAAATTCGTTAGATGGGAGTAAAGATGATTTCTTACAGAGAGATGTGAGCAGTCATAACAGTAGTAGCAATCCTTCCTCCAGGGCTGGTAGCAAACTCTAAGACAGTGTATTAAATGTTTAACAATGAATTTATTGAAAACCACCTATTCAATACTATTAATAGTATAAGTAGTATTAATACTATTATGAAAATAGTCACTTGTACTCTAAGACAGTACCCTATAAAAGGTAAGACTTGTTTTTTTTTTACCTGTATGTCATTGTTATGTACTTACATGAACTGAACTTTTATGTTAAAAGAAAGTATAAAATGGTTCAACTTTTCAATACTATTACAATTAGAAATGTAAGTTTACATTCTTTAATTAAAATAAATTGTTACCGGTTTCGACCAGTATTTTTTTGGTCATCATCAGCTGATCACAAATTAGTGCAAAACAATGCACAGATAAATAAATTGCAAAGTATAAAGAGTTCTGTAGGTTGCTGATAGTGAAGAACTAAAATCTTTTTAGGGAGTACTGTGCATTGAAATACAGGGTGTTCCAAAAAGAATATACGTATCACAAAGTATTATTTTGTCCAAACTATCGATTGCTGCGCCCCGGCTCAGCTATTGGAGAAACAAATACATAGTCCAGTTTATATTAATAGCCACTAGATGTCAGTTGTCTGTTTTGCTTGGTAACCGTCATATGTTTAAAATAGCTACTCCGCAGCAGAAATCAGTTTGTGTTCTCGAGTTTGCGAAATGCAATTCCGTTATTACAGTGCAAAGACGTTTCAGGTTGAGGTACCAAATTGATCCTCCGAATGGGTGGAACATTCGCCGATGGTATCAACAGTTTGTACATACAAGATGTGTATGTAAAGAAGAGAGTCCTGGCCGCCCTCGTGTTCCTGAAGGAAATGTTCCATGAATTGAAACTGCTTTCCAATATAGTCCTTCAAAATCAACTCGTAGTGCCAGTCGGGAGTTACAACTGCCTACAACAACAATTTTGCGTGTTTTGAGACGTCTGTTGGTTATGAAGCCGCACTAGTTACAGCTGTTACAAGCTCTGCGTCCTGATGACCAACGCAAACGTGTGGCATTTTGTAATGAGATTCTTGATGCTAATAACAATGATAACACTTTGCACAACGCATCATGTTCAGTGATGAAGCGACTTTCCATGTTAGTGGTCAGGTGAACAAACACAATGTTCGAATTTGGGGCCTACGGGACCCAAATGCAGTCCTTGAACATGTACGAGATTCACCCAAAGTCAATGTGTTTTGTGTGATATCCCGATCATCTGTTTATGGCCCATTCTTCTTTAATCGCAACATGGTTAACGGTCAGCAGTATCTTGCAATGTTACAAAACTGGTTGTTTCCGAGGCTGCACGAAGACAACATTTTTCAACAACACGGGGCACCCCCTCACTGGAGTCGCCAAGTGTGTGAATATCTCAATGAGACTCTACCAAACCGTTGGATTGGTCATCAAGGAGCTGGCGCTTTGCATGTCTCAGCTGGGCTCCACGGCCACCGGATCTGACACCCTGCAACTTCCTCCTGTGGGGTTCCGTTAAAGACAACGTTTATGTACCACCACTCCCACAGATCCTGGAAGAGTTAAAGAACCGGATCCATACTGCCATAACATCAGTGACGAAGGACATGCTTGCCCGAGTATGGGAGGAATTTGAGTATCGATGTCATATTATTCATGTCGCTGATGGAGGACATATTAAACATCTGTAATCTGAACTTGAGAGGTTCGTAAATGTGTTCGTAAAGTTTCATATTTGTATGTCTTACAGTTAAAAAATATATGCATTTGAAATACATATTCTTTTTGAAATACCCTGTATAGTCAATCACAAATAAGATGCACAGGTAAAAATATTAAGTTTAGATGATACTGTTGGATGCAGTTTATGAAGCACTACTGTATAACACAATGTTATTAAAAAAAAAGTCTAAAATCAAATATGTATGTCAGCTGCAGTTTATAAGGCAGTGTATAATTTTAAGGATTAGCACTGCGTGTCAATCAGGAAGAAGTCATGGATCAAGAACGTTAGTAAGACATACGCGTTAGAAAGCACTGTATGGGAAGAAGTCCAGAATCAAATACATATCCAAATATAGTACTGAGCAAATCTTTGAAGAGTTCAATTGCAGTTTATGAGGCACTGTATAATTTTAGTGAATAATACTGCCCTTGCAAGTGATAAATATCATTGTTAATCCGTATTGAAGATATTATATGTAGGATGCTAAAGGGTTTATTGTGTCACCTATTCAATACATTATAAATTCCTAAATGTTTAAAAATTTATAACCATTTCCATTTGAAACATGTTTCGCCCTTCTTTGAGGGCATCATCAGTCATAGTACCACCTAAAAAGCACAATACTGGAACAGTTGAGGAGCGTAACTAGCTTTCGAATTTATACTTTATGCCATTCTAAGTTCGACCTCAACTCTCACCTTCAAAATATCTCACGATATGTCATTACGCTCCTCAACTGTTCCAATAATGCGCTTTTTTGTATTTTTTTTCTCTTCACAATTGTTTTTTTCTCTATGTCATATGTTTTAATAACTTCACTGATCTAACCTATGAAACTTCTGGAAGTACAGAGCCGATCTACTTTTCAAGAACTTGCTCCATAATACATTTGTATATTTTATCTGCAACTTCCTTCTTAATTTTTGGATCTATCGACAAGCAGTGCTAATTCCTAAAATTATACAGTGCCTCATGGACTGCAGCTGAACTCTTCAAGAATTTTCTCCGTGCTACATTTAAATATATATTTGATTCTGGACTACTTCACACACACACTGCTCTCTAACAAATCCAACTTAAGAGACTTTTAGAAGCACAGTGCCGATCTACTTTTCAAGAACTTGCTCTGTAGTACATTTGCGTATTTGATCGGCGGCGACTTCATAATTTTTGGATCTATCGACGGGCAGTGCTATTCCCCAAAATTATACAACACCTCATAAACTGCAACTGAACTCAAGAATTTGCTCAGTACTAAATTTGGATACGTATTTGATTCTGGCACCATATCTGCTTTGTCCATATAGGCTATTGTTACGATGGGCTCGCCACACCCAAAGGCATTTTATACCTACTGCCAGGTTCAAAATTAGGCCGCCCCTAACATGGAGACAGACGCCTTTCGTAGCCGCTCCTCTGGAGTACAGACGCTACGAGTATGCCCCTTCCGCCATCTCGTCCGTACCGAAGTCCACCTTCTCCGCCGTAGATACCGTTGAGGTCTTCACTCGTAACCCTGAGCTGGGACCCATACCAGATGTTACACCCCGGGTCAGTGTGCTCTGGGACTCACATAGGCAGGGGCGCCACTCCCTGGGTAGGGCTGCCTCCGAAGAGGGTCCCTACCTGCTACCTGCCTGTACAAGATGTATTACGTACCCATAACAACTTACGGAGCAGAAACTTGGACAATGACAAAGAAGGATGAGAGTCGAATACAGGCAGCCGAAATGAAGTTCTTGAGAAGTATGATACAGAAGAGTAGAAGAGACAAAATAAGGAATGAGAAAATCCGGGAAGAAATTGGAGTGGAAAAAATGAATGATAGAATAGAGAAGAGCGGACTGAGATGGTTTGGGCACATAAAGCGAATGAGCGACGAAAGAATGCCATTAAAGGTGATGGAAATGCAATTCCAAGGAAGGAGAGGCCGTGGACGACCACGATTGAGATGGAAGGATACCATCCAACGCAGCATTATAGAAAGAAACCTGGACTGGGACACCGTGTTGGAGGAGTGGTGGAAAGACCGAAGAAAGTGGAGAGGAACCCTATTTGCCCCTACCCGGCTACAGCTGGATAAAGGGAAATGATGATGATTTGATTCTGGACTTCTCTTCCCATACAGTGCTCTCTAACGCTTATGTCTTGCTAACGTTCTTGATCCATGACTTCTTCATGATTGATACACAGTGCTAATCCTTAAAATTATACACTGCCTTATAAACTGCAGCTGACAAATACATATTTCATTTTCGACTTTTTTTCATAACATTGTGTTATACAGTAGTGCTTCATAAACTGCATCCGACAGTATCATCTAAACTTCACATTTTTACGTGTGCATCTTATTTGTGATTGACTATATTTCAACGCACAGTGCTCCCTAAAGATTTTAGTGCTTCACTATTAACAACCTACAGTACTCTTTATGCTTTGCAATTTATTTATCTGTGCAAAGTTTTACACTTATTTGTGATTGGCTGATGATGACAAAAAGAACTGATTGAAACCGGTACCAATTTTAATTCAGTAAGAATGTAAACTTACATTTCTTATTTTAATAGTACTGAAAGGTTGAACCATTTTACACTTTCTTTTAACTTATTAGTGTACTTCAATACGCAACAATATGAAATACTTATCTCTTAATGAACTTTTAACGTTTATATTTATTTCACTTCAAGTCGTATCGTCGGCTTGTGATGGGAAGAAAACTTTCCAGTGTTGGTACTTCAAACCTGTGTTTTCAACTTACTGTATGTACCCTATCTCACTTTCAGAAAGAAGCGGACGCCGTAATTTTATGCCAAATGACGATAACTGCAAATGAGTTGAATCAATTGTGTGCATATATATGATGTATTCTTTTAAACGTAAATAAACTGTAAATAATTTTTTTAATATCTGAATTCTTTGGATAATTTACACATCCAAATTTTTTGACTGTCTTTTGTCAAAAAAGTGTGTTAATTATGAGAGAAAATATGCTACGGTAACTGTTACAGCTGTGTGAAGACAACAGTGAGTAGAAGAGAATGGTTTGGAATTGACAAGGGAGTGTCATCACCTTTGCTGTTTATAATGATGATGGATGACAACAGAGTCAGCAAGGGAAGGCTATAGAGGGGAAAGAATGAATGTAATGATGTTTGCAGATGATATGATTTGGGGAGAAGATGAGGAAGAGGTACAACAATAGCTGAATGTACTGAACAGATAGACTGAACAATGGGGACTGAAGATCAATGTGGAGAAAAGCAAGACAATGGTGATGAGTAGAGGAAGTTTTTTTTTTTTTGCTAGTTGCTTTATGTCATACTGACACAGATAGGTCTTATGACGACGATGGGACAGGAAAGGGCTAGGAGTGGGAAGGAAGCGGCCGTGGCCTTAATTAAGGTACAGCCCCGGCATTTGCCTGGTGTGAAAATGGGAAACCACGGAAAACCATTTTCAGGGCTGCCGACAATGGGATTCGAACCTACTATCTCCCGAATACTGGATACTGGCCGCACTTAAGCGACTGCTGCTATCGAGCTCGGTAGTAACGGAAGTAAAGAAGGACAAGGAGCTAGCAAGACAAGTAACTGGAAATAGTAGAACACTTCAAATACTTGGAAAGTAAACTGACAGCAAATAGAAGAATAGATATGGAAGTTATTAGAAGGATACAACTGGGGAGTACCTTTTAGACCAGGTACGGAGATTAACATAGAATAAAGATGTGCCAATGACGAATAAAGAAGTCATGTACAAAGGATATTACTTACCTATAATGATGTATGCAGCAGAAATCTGGACAATGACTCGGAGGGATGAGAGAGTACAGGCAGCTGAAATGAAATTCCTGAGAAGTATGGTACAGGAGGGATAGAGTGAGAAATGAGGACTTACGAAAAGAGCTAAATGTGCAAAAACTAAATGACAAACTGGAACAGATCAGATGGAGGTGGTTTGGACATGTCAAGTGGATAAAAGAAGAAAGACTGCAAAAGAAAAGCACTGGAAAGGCAGAACAACGGAACCTGGACTGGAACACAGTGTTGGATAAGAAATGGTAGAGTGGAACCATATTTGCCCCCACCTAGTGTCGGCTGGAAAAGGGGAAATGATGATGATGATGATATACTACAGCTAATGTCTTGTGTCGAAACGTTGACATCCTGAATGAAATGAGACCAGCACTATTGGATGAGTGGATGTGCACCCCACAAGAAATTATCTAAGACCTTGAGGGTAGCATACCATGGCGCACAGAGTCTGTCATTGTCACCAAAGGTGGAAACCCTCATTAGCAGTGCGAGGAAAGTGGTCAGCGAGAGAAAGAGAACGTTAAGTTTCAAGGTCGTGAATGCAGGTAACTTTGTGTCCCTAGAATTCCATTCAGCGAAATTCAGGTAAAATGCAAAACGTTTTTACCTTTTTACTATATTTTATGTCTTTTTAAGAAAATAATAGTGACCTTTGAAAATGAGAATAATGGCACAGTCAATGCAATGTGTTGCATAATCAATTTTAAAAAACAAGGTTTTAAGTAAATAGAGACTTTTCAAAATTTCAAATGATACACTTCTTTTGCCAGCTAGTGTAGTTATTAGTTCAAGAATTGATTAAAGTATAAAATTTTCAGTGTACATACAAAAAGTTAATTTTTTTTTACTAATTTAAAAATATTTCTCCGCTTACAGATCAACGTACCAGTTTGCAATGGAGCTATGCTACGCCACTGACCAGTAGCTGGATCGAAAACATCACACTGCTTGATGCCGACCTGACCATTCCAGCCACCAACACAGTAAATTTTGTCATTCAGTCCACACACACCTGTTGAACGAAGAAAGTAAAGATTAGTATAATGTTACAATATGTTATATAACAAATAACACACACACTCCAACACAACAAATCTCCCTGATACTTCTCACTGTTAAAGCATAGAAAAAGCATATGTACATAAAACAGTTGAATATTGCAGCAAAATAAAATAAATAATTGCACTAAATATAAAAACAAAAAAGAAAGGGACAAAACTTATCCACCAGTCCATGTTCACTAAATCTCTCTGGACAGAGCAGTGGAGACGAAATGGAATTATTTAAATCTTTCTTCATCCTTCTGTCTGCAGCAGTGATAAGGAAATGGATAAGAAGAAGTGTGTTTCCGTAAGCCTGGTGGTTAACTTCCTGCCCGATATAATTCAACTGAAATGCAGGCTGTCATAAGAAGTAAAACCTTAATTTTAGGAAAAAAATTGAACTTCATAATTTCCCCTGAAAAAGACAACTGATCTTTAAGCAATATTCCCACCACCAGAAGAAATCCCAAGCAATCTTGTGCACATTTCAGAATAAATGTATGTTAAAATAAACCTTGTAAGTCCTTTCAAGAATGGTATGGAGCTTGCTGGGCATATATATAACGTAATTCAAACGAGGCGCAATTACAGTTGAAAAGAGACTAAGGCTCATTTGAAAATCAGATTTAGACAACTTGACAACTGGGTAGTGTGTTTCTGATGTGCAAAATGAACATTGTGTTGAAGGTAATATTTGTTTCTTCCAAGAGTAAAGGAAAACTTCACATCAACTGTATATTCCAAGTGGAATATCTCCATTTGGAATCAATACCAAACGTGGTGGATAAATATCAGATTAAAATTAACTTCCAAAAAAGATTGTTAAATTTTTTTAAGGGATCCCAAAGTATAAATTAAGAAACTATTTTGAAGTGAACTCTACATCAAAATTTGTAATAATACCTTCCTTTCTATGATATAAATTTGAACATGTGGTTGTTCTCTTCATTACATATACAGTCGAACCTGCACTAACGGACACCCTTATTCAGCGGACACCTCCCTATACGGACAATTTTCCTCTGAACCGATTTTATTTTACATAAGACAAGTGTTAAATTGGCCTCACATAAGCGGACACCTCAAACTCCGGACAGCGGCATCGCCAATTGTCCCGTCCACTTGACTTAAGCGGACACTTTACACGTTGCAGGACAACTTATTACGCCGGACCACATTTCGCCCTTTCTTTTAAAACCATTCTTCAAATGTAAGGAAATCCCTCTTAAATGCTTGTACACTATTTTGAGTGCAGGGGGAGAGAAGGTACATCGGAATGCAGTTCTACCTAGTGGTGTATGGGCCTATACCAAGAATTCTAATTGCCCAGAAATGCTACCAGAGACTGTTGACTCACAAGTTGCCTGGGGATTTTCTTCCCTTCTTGCATCATTCTATTCATAACTCGGACTGTCGCTGATAAGGTTGAGCTCAGGTAGTCAACTTGAGAAGAAAAGGACAGTACAGGCGCTAATTAGTGAGACAAATACCGTTATCATTTCAGTTGTCTGTTAAACATGAGTAACAATAGATTACTTCACAAAGCTGTAATGTTTGTAAATTAAGTAAAATCACTTATAATAACTCTCTATGAAATACTAACACAGAAATGACTTAGAATAATAAAAATAAAGATATGTATGCTTATACTTCAGGTTTGATTATTTTTACAAACTTGTTTTAGCGGACACCTCTCATAACGGACAATTTTCCTCGGAACCGACTGTGTCCGCAGAAAGGAGGTTCGACTGTATATTGTATATCACCAAAATCTCTAGGCGATGGAAAAGTAGTTGGCTGTAGAACTAACACAAGGGCTCCTAACTTACAAGATGTCATTTTTCTTTTATTGGCTATGTTCACACACAGCTGTCAACCTATGCTCTTACGAAATAATGATGTCACTGTTAACTTTGTATTTTAGAAACCAACTGCAGTTTCAATTTTAAGAGACATTCAAACCAAGTCCATTAGCATTGAGATTTTTACATAAAACTAAAACCATAAGGTAAGTTGCTAATATAAAATTAGTAACATTATTCATTTTAATTAGAATGCCTTCAGATTCTGCAGTGTAGCATATTTAAGGAAGATTACCAACTTCTCAATTAACACAGCTGAATTTTCAGGAAGATGGCATGTTAATGAGAATTCTTGACTACTTTACTTCACAGGAACAGGATTAAAATTCAATACATTGCCTCTTGCTATCACAAACTATTAGATTTCAAATTCACCTATTACAGTTCAGTTGTCAACTCCCCTACCCTCCTGTTCATCCTATGCTCATCACTTAAGACTTCTTGAAGCTTGAAAATGAACATACAATTCTCCTGCTAGTTTCTTCTAACCCTCCACCCTTATCATTGAACTGAAAATACAGTAATAACATACAGACAACTACACAGCCTTCTAACAATGGAAATTATTTTTTAACCTATCACAGCAAATAAAATAATAAAAACGTTATTTAGTAAAAGAAGAAGGGAGAGGGACAAATAAAAAAGGAAAAAAAAGACAGAAATGAAAAGCTGGAAATAAATTTCTCTGAAATGACACAAAATTCCTTGATATTTCAGAATACACAAATAACTCTACAAACTGAAACCTTGACCTGTATACCACTGAAAGAAAGTATCTTGCATGCAAGTAGCCAACTGTCTCCAATAAGGTTAGCTGTTAAGCACCTCTATACAATGTATCATGTTGTGAAGTTACTGTTGGATGCCAGTTCATTAAGCAATTCCACTGTTACACTTTCATTTTCAGGAGCATTTCCCTTTCAAGAAAACTGAGCAATATCTGAGAAATGTCAGCTAATGAATGGATAAAATAATACTCTTAACAAAATACTCTAGAAAAATCTACTCACCATGTCAATGATGGGACTTTGATTTTGCAAAGGAGGCCAACAAAATGTCAAAGCAAGAGTGCTCATGTCTTGGTATGTTTGAATGTCAAGAAAGCAAGCTGAACAACACAGCCTTCTAACAGCTAAGATAAGCAGTTACATTTGCACCAAAACATTAAAAACTATTTCAAATAAAAATCTGAATCATCCAAGACAAACCAGCACTTAAGCATTCTCCTTCAACAGTAAAATTATTGGCCAGTAAATTTTGTAAGCCCTTTATTGTAACTTTGATGTCTAAGGACTGGAGCATTCTTCCTTCACGTTCTGGCACACATCAAACTTGGCTGACGCAACTCAACTGCTGAAAAGTAAATAGGAAAAACAAGAGTTTTAATTGAAAGCAAGTTCATGGCAAGTGGGGAAAGACAAGTAAGAATTACCTTCACTGCCCTTGATGAAGTGCTATATGAGACCAGCTACCAAAACCACACAGCTACAGGGCTCTTGTCAGTACAGTCTGTGGTGCGAGTATAGTATTATTTCATGTCTCCAACCTCACAGTCCAGGACTGCAATGACACACGTACCTGTAAATGTTCGTTCAGTACTGGACAAATGTGCCAGAAGATCTGCCATTCAAGGAAACCAACATTAATGTATAAATACTTGTTAAAGAAAAATGAAAAACTATTTGAAACTGATTTTACATCAACTGGGTTTTATAAAATTGATATGGAACATTTAGTGGACACTAATGATTTAGTAAATTGATTGTAGGCATCATTCAAATTTCTTTGGGGAAAACATAATTAAAATAAACCTCATGAGAAATCAAATTTCCAACACAGTGAGCATATGAAGTGCAGCAAGTACTGTATTACCTTGAAAACCAGATCCCCTTACACTTCCTGCCATTTAGTAGCAACATGACTGCCTCTTACCTGAGCCTAAGAACTGTTACCAAGCAGGAGGGGTAGGCAGTGCCGAGCTATAAAACCCATCTGGGAACAGAATTATAAAGACACACTCACAATGTTACCACTGGAAAATGCTCCTGAAGGCACTCATTCACCTTCTCCCTCTACATTCCTACCTTGTCAATGTCACTGGGTTAAGACTTTTTTATGTAATGTGAAATAGTGGTCTATTTCATATCATGATTGTGCTTAGAATTAGACAGAATGTGCTCGTGATCACAAATGATGAGAATATTTTTATTTTCAAAATTAATAAAAACAAATATGATGATCAATGTAGTAAGTAAAACAAATATACCAACAGAGTCATCTTTAAACTCCCAGCAGATTTCATTATCAGCGCGAACAAATTCTGGAAGCCTTCTTTTTGGAACCAGAAGGTGAAGAGGGCAATATGTATCTTATTATACTGAGCACCCAAACATTGATCATTTCAAGTGGTATTTCTAATTTCAGATTGGAGGCAAGCAACAGTTTATTAATGATCATAAACCCAAAAAAACATTTTTCCCAGTTCAGTCATCCATTTTAGCATTTGCTATTCCATAAGGTACATATGATACAATCAACACAATAATGATCTAATCAACATTCTTTTTTTAATGAAGTGCAATATTGGCCTATAATAGTCCTTTATAGCCTAAATTCAGTGTCTACAGTGGCCAAAGCCATCTCTCACCAACATTCATGATGTGCCATCACAACATGTTTGTGCACCAGATTCCGGTCCCTTAAT
This sequence comes from Anabrus simplex, assembly GCF_040414725.1. Taxonomy (NCBI): domain Eukaryota; kingdom Metazoa; phylum Arthropoda; class Insecta; order Orthoptera; family Tettigoniidae; genus Anabrus; species Anabrus simplex. The sequence goes on along the minus strand of NC_090267.1, from coordinate 321,794,267 downwards.
GGGCTATTATAGGCCGATATCACATTATTTAACAAAATATGTTGCTCGGCCACTATTGCACTGATAGTCTCCTGTGTGTGAATTATTTTTATAACATTTCAAAAGTCATACCCATATATATATGAAGATAGGACCGTGACTAGGAATGCACGACAAGATAACATGACAGGTTAATGTGGGAAGAGAGCAATAGAGAGAAGGGACTAGGAGAAAGATAAACACAAAAGGACAAGGACATCTCCAGATCTTCACACACTGCCATTTTCGGCAACAGTAACAAAATCACCTGGTCACAAAAGTGAAAGAGTAACGAAGATCTCTAAAGCAAAGTGTTAAGTTTTGAACTAAATGGATATGAGCCGACCAACATCTGGTAACAAAGCCATGACAACCAGGTCAGTGGCCACAGTTAAGCCAACTCTGGAGCTGGAGTTTTCTTCTATTATGGAGCCAGCTCCAAATCAATCTTGTCTGTGAATGTAAAATTTGAGCTAGTTATTTCTAAGGTAGGATAATGTTTAGCAACTGTTTGGCTGCAGTTCATTCCCAGGCTTCTCTCAAACTCATGCAGCACTAAAACTAGTAGTGTATTGCACTTCATTTCCACGTTCCAGAGTGCCTATTCTAATTGTAAGCTAAAATACCTAATTACATGGTATGAATTTATTTACAAAGCAACTCTTACCCAACAAACAGGTTCCACACAATAACAAACTTATTATCTTGATAATTTACATTAAATATTAATTTTATCAAATATTCTCTGCATTTCTGATCAAGTATGAACATTTCTGCAATTCAGCAATGCATGATAGCTAATGGAATGTATTTTGTACAATGATAAAGATGTGAAGTGTCTAAATTAGTGTAAGTAAATGCATTTGAGTTCCATACTGAGTACAATGACAATGAAAACAAAACCTGAAGATATCACAGAATATTTCTTTCATAGGGTCTAAAAAGAAACTCAGAATATTCAGTCAGAATACTGTTCAGAAAAGGTTAAGAGTACCGACCAGCATCTTGACATCTTTCCTTCTTCACATGCTTACCACACAAATGTAAATGAATAACTGAAATGTGCAGTTTCTAGATTATGAAGGACTGAACACTGGTCAGTTTGTACTATTCTGAACCATATTTAAGGTATTCAAATTCTAACCTGGACTTTTCCACTTTTTTTTTTTAAATGAGTTTTACACATTAATGGAATCTCTGCACTGAAATCATCTTTGAATTACTTCAGTAAGGAGCATACGCTAGAAATTTCTTAGGATTCAGGAGTATAGAAATCCGAAGTTGAACTCAAACCCCGACAATTCCTCGTGACAAATTCAAATGGCAATGGGAAATACAAATTGGGCATTTCCATCAGCCAAAACGCTGTTCTGAAGAAACTACAGAACTGGAAAAGTCTTTTTTTTAATAAGAATGCTTCATTTAATGTAAACGAAACTCCAAAAATGAATATCAAATGATTGCTTACAGGTGGCCGATTTTGCTCCGGAATACAATATAGTAATTTATTGCCTCGAATGAGTATTCAGTGACTGCTTTAAGATGGATTTTCCTGCCTGTTTATTCCAAACTATACAGACTTCATATTAGTCAAAGATTGGATTACTGTATTTGCCTGAATCATATGTACCATAGTTTTCCACACCTCTACATGATATAATATGCATTCTATTACCACAACAGTTCATGTGTATTACTTCATTACCTCAAAACTTTACAAGTACATTCGTGGGGATATTCATTAACAACAGTTGTGTTCAGTCAATTACTTGAAACAAGTTATGTGCCAGTACTACACGCCAAGATGAAAGCCTATTATTAAAACATTACTCAGGCAACATGCTGAAAGGACGACTTGTTTTGACCAGTATGCTTGCACGACGTCACATTAAAGGTGAAAACCACAAACCACAAATCTTGACATCAAATTAGATGTGTGCACTGTGTTCCTACGTCAGCTTGTTTGTGTGCCTGGTCTGAGATTCATCCTTCGATTTCTCGCGCGTTGTCGTGAGCTCATTCACATCCCCGTGCTGAGCTGGCATTGCATCACATTTTTACAATTGCCATATATTAATACGACCAACAACACACAAAAGTAATCGGTAACACAGTAATTTATATGCTGTACAAAATGAGTAATATTGCCTATGTAGTTGAACTTATTTCTCGAAATATTTTACTGGATACACTCAAACGATTTTAACTCGTTTACCAATGTACAAAAATCAAAGAAATATTGAAACTGTACATGGAGGCTATTTATAAGTTTATACTTCATTCATAATTTATCAACACTGCAGGCCTTTCACTTGCAAAGGAGCTAGATAGTTTACATTTTTTTTAAATTGGGAGAAAAAAATACATTATAATCATTCAGTACCATATCATTAAAAAACACTGATTATGAACATTTACTCTGAATCACAAGCAGACTGGCTAGTTTCACTTTCGTCTCGTGGATACCAGTCGGGATTGCGATTTTCTTCGATAATGTTTTGCTTTTAAATATAACGTACAGAGATAGTTTATGGCTGTCAGCGATAATGGCTTACATCACCATACAACACAACTTTTCGTTGCCAATAATTTTAATTAGAACACTGGCCGTTCCATTCTCAGAACAGTAGTGATCCTTGCAATGTCAAAATACACAGGGGTTTGGTCAGCACTGCCAATATGCGAGAGGAGATACAAGTTTCGATGCCTATGAAACTCCAACTTGATCGAAGCAGTCCTTAGGCAGTTTCTGGCATAAACACTTTTTCCACCCCAATGACAGATTATTATGTCCACATCAACACCCCCCGTAACTTGCCTTGAACGAGTTTCCCGGAATACCTTGCGATCACACAATTTCCCATGCTTTCAGTTGTAACATTTCATGAGAAACAATCCAATCGCTGTTCTGCATCTTTCATCCCTTCCAGTTAATGTTTCACCACCTGGGAACTAGTCCTGTTTTGGGCCATGAAATGCCACTTGCTGCTTTCTCCAATTTCTCAATTGTTTTTCATAAACATAAAACTCACATCCTGCTGCTCTGATATTCCCCCACCACCACCACCACCACCATTTTTTGCTTCAATGAAGCCATGTAACTTAACTTTCCCCATGAAAAATATTTACTAACAAGCTCCACAATGGTTGGGGTCAGACTGTGCGTAGCAGTGGCCCTTTCTGATTGTTAAGGTAGACATTCATTCTTGCGACAAGCCAACGAATTGAATGTGCGGCTCTTAATCGTCACAAAAATGTATGCAAATATTCAGTCAAAAATAAGAGGTGGAGTAAATACGGTAGCGTTGATTTCTCGGCAGAATTGTTTACTTTAGCAAAGTGAATTTTCTACAGTTCTTAGGCACACCCATCGTGTACTGCTCTGATATTCCCCCACCACCACCACCACCACCACCATTTTTTGCTTCAATGAAGCCATGTAACTTAACTTTCCCCATGAAAAATATTTACTAACAAGCTCCACAATGGTTGGGGTCAGACTGTGCGTAGCAGTGGCCCTTTCTGATTGTTAAGGTAGACATTCATTCTTGCGACAAGCCAACGAATTGAATGTGCGGCTCTTAATCGTCACAAAAATGTATGCAAATATTCAGTCAAAAATAAGAGGTGGAGTAAATACGGTAGCGTTGATTTCTCGGCAGAATTGTTTACTTTAGCAAAGTGAATTTTCTACAGTTCTTAGGCACACCCATCGTGTATTAGTATTATTATTGCTATCAGGCCTGCATTAGCTTATGATATTTACTATCTGATGCATTAAACATTAACTCAGTTTACTGAACTACTTTATTTACTGCTTATCTTGTTTCTACTGCTTTATCTATCGCCTTTAATTATTTTTTCTCCAATAATGAAGCATTTTATTCATCACTGTGAGGTCTCTACTAATATTACATTAGATTCATATAATATTAGTTAACCAAGATCTTAGCTCATGGGTTTGGGCAATTCATTTATGTAGAATTACTCCATTTACTCAGTTAATTTTTTGTCACAACATGGGACTTCCTATACAGTGTCAACAGAAGTGAACTTCCATCAAAAAAATTTTCAAAGATACACTGAAATTTGTGAACTACACAGCTGAGTGGAGAATTTTTGTGGGAGGTTGACCTGTCTTATTCTGGAATGCTGTAGTTGAAGTTATTCCACAGCACAGAACAGCACACAAAACTTATGAAGTGAAAAAATGCAGTTACATTATTCATAACTGAACTGATAATTTTGTAGAGAATTTTAACTACAATGCTTATGCATAACTTCCAAAGAAATCACAAAAAAATCAGCATATTTTACAAGTCTCTACTGACTTCCTTCTCATTTCCTACCTAATGTACAATGGAACCTTTTACAAAAGGACTAGCAACATTTTCTGAACCAATATACCTCATAAGGTAAGAATTTCAAGTGACATTCTAAGAAGATACTCAAATGCATTTTGCTGATTTGTAAAAACAAAGTAAATATGTGAGTGTGTGAGTATGTGTATGTATTATAACTGAATGTATCGCATAGTTCTACATGGAGATGTATACAAATCTCATCTCTGCATGAGTGTGAGAGTGAGTAGTGTCACTTGCATAGTAAATGTGTCTCATCCACAAGGAAGTTTTTAAACATCAACAACTTAACAAGGATAGAAGAAATGACAGAAAAATTAAAAATGGATCAAAATTATGCTCCTAGCTTACTGCTTGACCAGAATAATTACTACCAAATTTTTAAATCCATATTTAATGTTAAGCTGTCTTCTGACTATCCAAGTCAACAGTTAGCAAATATCAATAAAAGAATTTAGACTATACCTTATGCAACACAAATTATCACCTAATATTAAAATGATGCTGTATACCTGTTATCCTTTCATTATCCCTCTCCTTTCTTAACATTAGAGTAAGAAGTAAGAAACTAGACATGCCTGTATTGCAGCGAGCAAGAGGTAATGAAGCAATTCGTGTCCATGTCTTCGCTTCTGGATCATACATCTCCACTGTGGCCAATTCAGTGGTACCATTACTACCACCTACAGCATATACCCGTCCCTTCACAACAGCGATGTTGAAACGGCCTCGTGCTTCTTTCATGGGTGCTAGAGTAACCCACAGGTTGGAACCAGGATCATATGACTCAACATTTCGCAGGCATTCAGCACGGTCATAGCCACCTAAATATAAGATATCATTGTAATACACCTTTCAGGATCAGACTCTTCCAATTTGAAATACTGTACATAGTAAACATGGTGATCAAGTGTCAGTTTCTCTTTTATAGTTTGACTCCAATTTTAAGAAAGCTTATTTCTAACATTTCTACACTTATATATGACTATAAATTTACACTTTTCAATATATAGTTGAATGTAATTTATACCGGGTGGGCAAAATAAAACTGGCTCGGAAAATATTTACACTGGGACTGACCCGGGATTGAGCCTTGCTAATGATCACAGAAGGTGCTGGAAATTACCTCATCTGAAGAAATGAAAAACTGAGGATCCTAAGTCCTGACTCCACTTATTCAGAAACCACAGGCAGAACTCTAAGTTTGTTTGATGCTTTAACACATGCACAACAGTAAATTCTTAAGGATTCAGAAGCACGGCCCTTTTTGATAATATTTCGACATGACAATCTCTTAATTCCCACTTGCACAGATAAACAGCACTGATATTTTGACTTCATTCTAAGCTTTCCTTCACTCAAGCAATGTTTTCTGGCGTTCGAACACTTTTCCAATAGTTAAGGATTTTATTCACTACAGAGCCTGTTTCACGCTATTTTGCCATGAAGTTTTGCATTGCAGACTTTGCTGGAGGTTTTGCCGAAATACTTCCAGTCTTCAACTCTGTCGCAAACAGTTCCGCACAGGTTTCCCACGAGTCGTGCTTCAATGCAACACTTTACAATGAACATGCAGTTTTATCGTGAGCACCATCTTATGTTTATTCAACTGATCACTAAACACGTCCGCTCCTCGCACTCGCTCGCACGTAATGACACCGCGACTTACTCGGGAGATGCGCATGTACAGACATGACAGTAACCGATTGGTGCATTGTAATCATGGTTTCCAGCATCTCCTGTAATGGACAGTTCTCCCACCCCGTATGTGATGCATATTTGAAAGAACGAACAACATTATTCTTTACCCAACACATACTTAACATGCACACACTTTGGTTCAATTGTACTATGACAATCAATTCAGAGAAAATTTCACAGAACTGTTTTATGAAGGAGGGGGAGGGGGAAATTCTAACAACCATTTATTAATATTCTTTCATTTATACAAGGTAATACAAAATATGCAAGCTATTTGACTAAGTGTGATGATAAAACTTCTATGGAAGTTAGTTATATGGAATGTAGCATACTAGAACTCTTTGGATATACATTTAATGTCCTTTGACTTATTGTTAACCTTATTCACTTATTACACAACAGTCTCATAACTATATGCTGAGATTTGTTTAATAAAACCTACGAAGAGCTCAACAGTCATTCCTAACCCTTTTTTTTAACAATTTATTAAATAAATTTAATGGATCACCACCTGAAAGTAACTGTACTCGACTTGGATCCAGATTCGCCAACAGCCACAACTCGCTGGAATCACTGGTCCCAAATGTTCCAAAACTTCCCAAGAGAATTTCCGGTAGACAGAAAGAGCGAAAGCTGTCTGCTAATAAACTATATATCTCCTGTAGTCTACGAACACGCAAGTTCTTGCCGTTCTTATAATGGTGCAATATCTATCCTTAAGACCTGACGTGACGAAAAGTAAATAATAACTCTCCAGTTGAGGATAATGTCCTTCCTCCCGATTCCACAGTGGCATTACCGCTCTCTAAATGCAACTTTTGTGGTTTACGTTAGCATCCCAGGAGCAAATGCCCTGTCAAGGATTCCGTTTGCAATTCCTGTGGAAAACATGGACACTGGGCTACAGTGTGTAGGTCTACCCAGGTTAAACCCAGCAAATTACAACAAACTGCCCTATTGTCAGTAACCACTTCGTGCTCTATATCTTCTCAAATATCAAAGATTAAGAGAGGCGTGATGATTAACGGGCATTCTATTTCGGGCATGCTTGACTCTGGTAGTGATCCAAGCTTTATAGACAACCATATCACTCAAGAAATGAATTTAAAAATTCACCCTACCTCTGTAGAAGTGGGTCCTGCTTCTACCACACACAAATCACTGGTCAATGTACTGAAGATATTAGAATGTGTGGACACTATTATTCAAAAATAGTATTGTCAGTCCTGCCTAACCTCTGTTGTGATCTGATAATTGGTCGTGACTTAATGAAGATGCACTCCTCTGTCCAGTTCGACTTCGGAGGTTCCAAAGCCCCTCTCCGTATTTGTGGACTAGCGGCAGCCAAAGTTAAGCCTGCTGAACTATTTTCTAACTTATCGCCTGATTGTAAACTACTACTACTACTACTACTACTACTACTACTTCCATTCTCTTTTCCAGATTCTCTCTGGGTAGAGTAGTGTACCAAAGCCCTCCACCTTACTCGATCTTTCCACCATTCCTCTTCTAGTACTTTATTGCTATTTGCAATACAGTCCACAACAGAGCTCCTCCATCTCATTCTAGGATGTCCCCTAAGCCTCTTTCCAGTTTCTGTATCCATGAATGTTCTCTTTGGTATTCTCACTCCTGGCATTCTCATCATGTGTCCTAACCATTTTAGTTTTGCTATATCGATCTCTTCTTGAAGTTTAAACACTCCCACGCTTCTCCTTATTTCCTCATTTCGTATTCTATCTCGTCTTGCCTTTTTCTGTATGCTCCTCAAGAACCTCATTTCAGCTGCTTGTATCTTACTTTGGTTCCGTTTGGTTAACGGAAGCATAGGTCAGTACAGGTTTATAATAGGACGAGTATAAAAACCTTGCACTTCATTGGCACATTTTTGTTCCGTACAATGTCTCTCGCACACTGGTATGAACTTGCAGACTGCTGTATTCTTAAATCAATTTCTCCATCCAAATTTCCATCTTGTGACATCACAATGTCCAAATATTTTAAAAAGTTCACTAATTCAAGAGGTTCATATCCTATTTTTATCACTCCCCTGGATTTTCGGTTTCCTCTCGTCATGATCAAAGTCTTGCTTTTCGCACTACTAATCTTCATTCCATAATTTCTTATCTCCTCATTCCATAAACCAAGTTGTGTCTGTACTTCCTATTCATTATCTCCCCAAACTACAATGTGATCAGCAAAGAACATAGACTTTACTTGCTTGCCTATCATCATCTCCTTGATATTATGTAGAATTCTATCCATGATGATAATGAAGAGTAAGGCTGATCTTGATGATGATGATGATGCTTGTTGTTTAAAGGGGCCTAACATCGAAGGTCATCGGCCCCCTTCCCTATTTTAAGCCTGTCTCAACTCTGAACCATTCAGTTTGACCCACTTTGGTTCTAACACAACTTTTGCAATTTTGATACAATGCTATTACCATCTGCATTGCTTCATTCCCAATCTGTGACTCTGTCAATGTTTTCCATACCAATTTCCTTGGGACACTGTCATATGCCTTTTCAATATCTAGAAACGTTACTACCATGTCCTTTCTATATTCCCAATACCTTTCCATCATTTGACGCAATGTAAATATTGGGTCAAATGGGGACCTGCCTCTTCTGAATCCATACCGGTGTTCTCCCAATTTTCCCTTCACTCTGCCTCTTATTCATTTATCCAAGATTCTTTTAAGGATCTTAGCTTTATGAGGTATCAGCATCACTCCTCTGCAATTTTGACATTGCTTCCCGTCTCCTTTCTTGAAAATTGGTATAATGACCCCTTTTGCCCACTCTTTTGGAACATTCTTCTCTCTCCATATCACTCTGAAGAGTCAATACAACCACTGTAGACCAACTGCTCCTGCTGCTATTATCATTTGTATGATGACCTCATCAATTCCAGCTGCCTTGCCTCATTTCATTCTTTTAGTGGCCCACTCATTCTCTGCCATGGACACCTTGTTTTCCTTATCTTCCATCTGCACTAAATCTGGTTCTTTGATTTCTACTTGTACCGAGGTATTTTGCACGTTGTGAAGTATTTTCCCCACCTCTTCAATATATACTGCTTCTGTGTCAACACTTCCTCCTGTTCATTTTTAATGAAGTTAGCATCTTCACCTGGGTTTTTCTTCTTTTTAATGCGCTGGAATAAGATCTTTTTGCTTCTGGTGGTATCATCTTGCAGAGATTCAGTGAATTTTTGCCAGCATTTCTGTTTCTCTTCTTGAACCACCTTAGAGCACTCCTCCTTGCAGTGCCTGTATTCTGTTCTGTTTCTCACCCATCTTTTCCAAGCCTGTTTCTTCCTTTTAACTATATCTTTTACCCTGTCATTCCACCAGGGCGTTTCTTGATCTTTCTTCCTTCCTGATATTCTTCCACAGGTCTTTTCTGCAGACTCCACCACGACCGTTTTGAAGTATGCCCATTCTTCTTCGACCCATCCGATGTCTTCCTTCTGCAATTTCCACACCCTTAGCTTTCTCTGCCTAATCTGTCATCTTTTGTACCTTTCCCATCTTTAACTTAGCTATCACAACTCTGATCTCCTTCGAAAGATTCACTTGGGAGGGCTGTTACATCTACCAAAATTTTCCTGTTACCTTTCTTGACTAAAATGTAATCTATCAGAGTTTTGATTTTGTTATCCCAACTATATCTTGTTTTCTTCTGAATGATTTTCTTTCTAAACCATGTGTTACCAGTGATCAGCTCATTTCTTCTACAAAAGTCTACCAAAATATCTCCAGCCTTGTTTCTCTTCCCATATCCAAATGGACCCATAATCTCTTCATCTCCTTTTCTTTCCTGACCTACTTGGACATTTATGTCTCCTATGATCACAACTTGTTTGTCCTGTATATGGCGTATCAGATATTCAAGGTATTCCTGTAGATCCATATCTGCATTTCCTGTTTGTGGAGCATACCCTTGAATTATATCTAACACCAGTTTCAAGTCTCAATCTGACCTTAATCAACCTGTCATTTATGTTTTCCACCAATTCTAGGTATTCCTTTTTATGTTTTTTATGAGACCTACACCATTTTTGGCTTCTCTTCCTCCACTACATTATAAGGTGTATGCTTTCTTTAGTTTCCTTTCACCTTTTCCTTTGGTCTCGCTGATTCCCAGCAATGCTATATTTTTGTCACTACATTGGCGGTCGCTATCTTGATGTATTTGATACTAAACCTATAGTTGTTAAATCTTGTCGCTATTGATTCGAAATTCATTGCAGCTGAAATTGAAAAACTACTGAAGGAAGGTGTAATTGAGAGGAGTATTTCCCCTTTGAGAGCTCAGGTACATGTCGCATCGACATCTAATCATAAATGTTGCATGGTCTTGTACTATTAATTTCACACCCTTTTGGATGCCTACCCCCTTCCACAAAACAATATAATTACACAGGTGGCAAGATATGAAGTTTTCAGTACCAGTGATTTACGTAGTGCTTACTATCAGGTACCCATCCCTGAGCACGATCGCCCCTTCACTGCTTTCGAGACTTGTGGAAAATTGTTCCAGTTCACCAAGATATCACTGGGTGTGATAAATGGAGTAGCAGCATTCCAGAGAGTCATTGACGAGATCATTTAAGCTGAAGGTCTTACGGATATCTACGCTTACCTAGATTATGTCACAGTATGTCAAGATGAACACTATGTGAACCTCGATAAATTCCTTAAAGCTGCCCTGAAGTGTAATCTAACATTCAACTCTGAGAAAAGCTACTTCTCACAATGCATCAGACTCTTGGGATATACAATCAGTAAGACTATTAGGCCTGATCCTGATCGACTGAAACTGCTCAGAGACTATTCTATTCCATGTGACCACCTATCTCTTAAGGGACCACTTGGCATTTTCTCATGTGTTCTCACATTATTCGCCCTTCGTATCAAACTTTTTGGCAAAAATTCAACCTCTGTGCCAAGCCTCACTACCTCTATCTGCCACTGCTGTTAAAGCTTTTGAAGATATCAAGTCTGCTATAGAAAATGCCACGTTTGGTAGCATAGACACTGGAAGACCCTGAAGAGGATAAGAAGTGGAATGCCTAGAACCAAGGCTACACTTAAAAGATGGGGTTACACAGAATGCAGACTGCAACTGAAATTCAAGACCTTTAGCATCTATTTCACTGTCCAAACTGCCCTGTGGAAATCCAAATTGAAGACTTTATTAGTCAGTGATAAAGCTATTGTGGCTGCTTCATACTGGAGCACTTTCAACATTTGAGGATAGTTGGATACGATCAACACAAAGACAAGGAAAGAATTCCATGATCATGGAAAATCAAGCAGAAGCTGGCATAAGCATTTACAAGCCAAAAAAAAAAAAAAAAAAAAAAAGAATGTGGTATTTGCTTTTGTCACAAGACTGGAAATATATCTCAGCTTGAATAAGTGTAACACATCCAGCAGAAAGGCCTGGCTGGAGAACAAAATGATGATGATGCTTGTTGTTTAAAGCGGCCTAACATCTAGGCCATCTGCCTCTAATGGTGCGAAATGAGATGAAATGTGGTGACAAATTAAAAGTGAATGATAATCCACCGACCAGAATTCAAAACATGAGGACGAAGAATGAATGGATGGATATGAATTTAAAACAATCGGTGGATCCGACCTGCAATGCCTCAAATTCACAGAAACTGACATGAAGGAATAGTGTTACTGATCAAGGGACTGCTTCTATAGCACGAAACTGAATCAAGGATGCTTGTAGTCTAAAGGGGTCCAAAATCCAAGTCATCTGCCCTTCATAATAGTACTTACCGCTAGAAAAGTAGGACCATGGTATTTGTCATGTTGCAGTACTAATCAAAAATAGAGTAGACTCGCAGTATTCCACACATTATGGTACTACTCACAGGTAATGAAATTCGCACATGTAATACAGACCTATGGTATTTCGCACATTGCAGCGCCATTTACAGGCAACGCAAACATATGGTGTTCATCACATAACGTATTAACCACAGGCACCCCGCACTATCCCGTAGTGTTCATATAGTGCGTACTAATCATAGGCAAGGCAGAACCATGGTGTCGGTCATATAGTGATACTAATCACAGGTACGGTACTGTAAAAGCATGCAACACACTCTGTTGCTACTAACCACAAACCTACTTTGTACCAAACATAGTGGTACTACACGCAAGTAAAAGCGACCCATGGTGTTCCCCACATGGTGGTACTACTTACAAGTAGTCTCATGGTTCTAATTTGATCATCCCTTGGTTGCTCTTTTTAGTCCCCTCTTATGATAGGCAGGGGATACCGTGGGTGTATCCTATGTCTGCGGCCCTCAGCTACATGAGGTAAGAACAAAAACTGAAAGATAAACAACTACTATAGTCAAAGGAAGGCTCTTGTGCTACCAATGGGCTTACAAATAGTCCATTTCTAAATGCTGGTGCTGTGTATTTCAAAAACAAATTAACTACCGGTATTGCTTATTTTACTGTTCATGCCTTAACTACTTACAACACTACTTTGAAATGATTCAATGAAATTGCAGTGAATTTGAAGGCTCCAGTGTTTGAATTATTTATTTTTACTTATATGACAGAGGTACTCAAAAGGACAAAGAAAAACACCATTTAAGAATTTTCTCTCATGAATGATTCTACGAACACCATTTTTATCTGGTGCACTCCTGAAATTAGCAGTGGAGAGCAAGACAGAAATAACACAAATATTTCACACGCAGATGGTGAGCAACTCTGTTCACACTACCATTAAAAACAAATTGAAAAACAGAACAATTATCTTCCAAGGCAGTATGCAGTGGCAGCCGACCAAATAATGATCAAGCCTTGCCCTAATCCAGTTAAGGAAGTTGATCATACTCTTTTAAAAGACTACACTCACAAAAACCTGCAATTCGACCCAGTATATCACCAAATGACTATGGGTGCTGATTTATGAGTTCTGAAGTACCCAAGTGATAGACATTGAGAACAAGGTTTCATCTGAGGAGGATTTTCAGCCATTTCCATGAGGTTAAATTTGAGCCGCCTCAGTTGTTTGGGAAGCCACTGAAAGCAACACGAAATATTGGCACCTACAGGAACTGAAAATGTTGCGTCATAAGGACGATCAGCAATTCTATAACAACCTGACTTTTGTGAAGTGATGTGTTGCAACAGAAATGAAATATGAGCAACTATTTGTGTGAATTATTTTTTTCTGAGAACTAAATACTGCATTCCATTTTGTTCACACTGTGTACATAAGCACATTTAATTATTAAATCAAAGAATTTACAAACATTTTTATTTAAAGCAATGCTGCAAAACTACCATTATTATACCCTTTTAACCAAAGGCATTACTATGTATGTGCTCTAACCCTCAAAATATTTCCATTAAGAGTTACTTGCAATGAGCAAAGCATTCTTAAGATAAACATGAATGAAAGTTTTAATTTTCTGAAATATATTTTGCAACATTCCTAGTGTTTACAGACTGAGTAAAACCATTCCTCCCTAACAGAAATAAATGAGGTAAACTTACCACATACTAAGAGGGAGCCATTCAGGTTAGCACAGCCCACAGCACATTTCACAGAGCTCATGTTGGCCATCACACAATACAAATCAGGCTTCTCTTCACTGGCTGGACGGCTTGCAACAGGTGTTGCAACAGGTGATGGTGTTGATGGCTGATTGAGGCGCAGCATTACAGACATAGTAGCCAGATTACCACCCACAGTCACCAGTGACAGGAATGTGTGTTCTAAAACAAAAATTATTTAAATCCTCTGAATCAAGTTAATGCAGTAAAATGTACCAAAGGATAGTCAATATATTATGGAAGCAATAGAAGAACAGACACAGTAATTAACAGGGAAGGAATTGCAGGGTCACATGCGAACAAAGAGATTTATGAAAAATTATCAAGTAAATATTTGCCTAATTTTGTAATTCAAGTTCTATTCTTACAGCTCATAAGAATAAAATGCCATCAGGAGGGTAGGGGCCATCAAATTTTGGAAATTGGAAGAAACTACAGAGAATATTATGAACGGAGAGGGGGTTGGGTGTTACTAACCAAGCTTAAGTGACAGTGCTTAGGCTTTCACAGCCATCGTCATGAAAACGCAAGTTTCTCAAATTTGTAGGCTCCAGTGCAGTGGTCTATTACGAGTTTTACAGATACCAGAGCTAATGGATCCTTGAAAATAACAAATGTAGTTTTCACTGAAACTTTGGGAACTACACACCCCACAGAACCATGTCCTACAAGCCTCAACAATGTCTTATTAACATGTTCAGGTAACCACAGTGCATTTCCACTTTATGTACTAGTAAACTGGTAAACAAGACGTACCCCCAACTTTGGTTGCTGAAATGAGATTCCAATTGTACTCCTCTTGCTGTTCAGTTCGCTCATTGATATCACGAGAGTAAATAATAACTCGTGGTTTGGCAGGCTGCAGCTGATTCTTGCGGCGAGACTGCAAAAGAAACAATATGAGTACCTCAAAGTTATTAACAGCTAGAATTTCTGATAAATATGAATGACTGAACCTTACTTTTGGATTTCTCTGAGTCTTCTTAGCCATCTTTTTATAATCCTGTACAATCTCAGAATCACTCAGATCACCTGTAGGAAGTTCAGAACAATCCTGTAGAGAATTGTCCAGAGCCAAGTACAGCAAGTAAGTCTGAAATTTAAAAACAAATGGTTAACTCAACAGGTTCATTCACCAGCACAATTAGCATGGTTCCAAAAAGAAGAAATCTAGTCTTATAAACTGTCACAGTTTAACGAAGAAGAAAATAGTCCTGTAGCTCTGTAATTCATCCCCGACATGATTCAAACAATACATTAGGCTTAACTCACTTTCTCAGTCAGTTCCTCCAAAGGAATATTATCCTCTTCATACCGACGTTGCACCCATTCCAGTGCCAACTGACACACAGAATCTCCCTTCACAAGAGACATTTCCTGACGAGTTTGATTCAATACTTCCACACGAACACAGGGCAGTGAGAGCAAGATTTTAGATTTTGAGACCGTATCGAACTGCAAATAAAAAGATAATTGTATTATTATTAATAATCAACAACAATGAGGAGGAAATGGGCTTGAACAGATAACAAAAACAAATGGGCGGAATGCAGAGTAACTTTAATCAGCAAAATCACAACAAGTGACATGGTGTATGTTAGGCATGAAAATACGTTAAATGAGACATATGCAAAGATTTGGTCACTAGAGAACTTAACATGGGGTTTCTCAAAGTAATCTGCCACCTAATGGGTACAATTTTTTTTTTTTCCTTAGGCAAATTTACATATCAGTAGTACATATTTCACCTATAATAATAAAAAGAAGTGTGTGTGCGCACGCGTGTGATGCCCAGGCAAATCTACGGCACACAGAGATCTGAATATTTTTAATGTAGGCTTATTGGTCGATAAATATTTATACAGGTAAAGATCTGTTTATATTACTTTTAATCGTTTTATTCATTTATCTGATATTCATTTTATTCATTAAAATGTCAGAATAATACGAGGATTTCAGTATATCAGCAATAAAACAGGAACTGTATTTTCTTTCAACTAACTTAACCTCGTATTTTATCATTTTATATTTTATTCAGAGGAAACGTAAAACAGATAAACAAGGAATAGTAAACTGAGGGAGCTGGCCATGCGGTTAGGGGCACACATCAGTGAGCTTGCATTCAGAAGATAGTGGGCTCAAACTCCACTGTCGGCAGCCCTGAACATAGTTTTCAGTGGTTTACCATTTTCACACCAGGTTAATGCTGGGGTTTTACCTTAGTTAAGGCCACGGCCGCTTCCTTCGAACTCCCAGCCCCTTCCTATCCCACTGTCGTCGTAAAACCCATCTGTGTCTGTGCGACGTAAAGACAATTTTGTTAAAAAAAAAAAAGGAATACATATAGCAACCAAGATGCTATTTTAAGTCCAAGCCGTAAGAAGCTATTTTCATTCTGTCAGTGTTATCCAGAATTGTTTGTGTGTATGTGTGCAATGCCCAGCCAAATCTATGGGACGTAGAGATCTGAAAGTTTTAACATACGTGGACACAGCATTTCACCGATCACTCATGGCTGTATCAAAAGAGTGATTTCTGCTTCAAGAAATGAAGCTGTCAGCGCCATCAGCAAGCAACTTTTGCGTTAGATGCTATTAAATCGTAATTGAATTAATAAACAGGCGAAGCCGCAGGCATATGCTAGTTTAGTAACTAAACATCAGCTACAACGTGTTTAGGTGATATAAACAAAGAGTACAAAAACACATTCTTCTCATATTATTCTTAAAACATTCAAAACACCATAAAAACTTCGACTTTGTTAAGCTTTGAAGAGGATGAGGGAGCAGAAGGGTGGGCGACTTTTTTTTTTAAATATGTGGATGTTATCGTGAGTGTTGGTCCGGCTCCATCGACAAATGGTTAGCGTGCTGGCCTCTGGTCACAGGGATCCTCCCGGGTTCAATTCCCGGCAGGGTCAGAAATTTTAACAATCACTGGTAAATTTCGCTGGCACGGGGGCTGGGTGTATGCGTCTTCATCATCATTATTTCATCCTCATCACAACGCGCAGGTTACCTTCACCTGGCGAGCCGAACTGTCCTCTGACACTCCCAGCACAAAGCCATACGCCATTTCATTTCATTGTAAGTGTTTTGGCAATAAGTTTTTAATATAAGACTAGATATAGTTAATTTTGTTTACCTCCTTCCCCCTCCCCATTTCAAGGCTTAAAGTAAAGGTTTTTATGGTGTTGTGAATGTTTTAAGACTAATATGAGAAGAATATATTTTAATACCCTTTAATGATGTCACCTAAACACACTGTTGTTGATGTTTAAACAAAACATGTACTACTGAAATGTAAATTTTCCTCAGGCAAAATATTGTACCAATTAGCTCATTGGTTTAGAAAATACACTGTATAATACATTGGTATGGACCACAAGTTCATAGTTTGAACCTCTTTTGTAACTCAAAACGGAAAGGTGCAAATTGTTAGTGAATGCAACATGCAATAATTACTCCAGCCTTAGCAAGCCCAGCCTGCAAAGGAAACCACGCCCTGTTAGTTGAGCTGCCTTGAAGTGGGCCTCATGACGTAACAAGCCTAGATTCTCTCTACAGTGCGGTCGCACAAGGCGAGCTAGCTTAGCTGGCAAATACACGTAAGAACCCAGTCATCAAGCCCGAAACTGTTCATCTCTACAGTGCAGTCTACAGTAATATTTTGGATGTGTTTGGTATGAAACTGAGGGATTTAAAGATTTAATTGCTGTAAGTAGGGAAGATATCTAATAATATTGTATACCAAATAAGGAATAGGTCATCTCAACTATTTCACACTCTCCCAGGATGCTAATACAGAGAAGAAAATCTAATCAAGGTGAAAAAAAAGTGCGATCACAGTTTCCATCTATAGTATTCAGTATAAAGGAAGAGTACACTAAATATTACTAATTTAGCACTATTTTAGAACAACTACCAGCTCAAAGTAGGTAACAGTGATGAAAATTTTAAGAAAGACTGCTGCAATAAACTGGTGGAAATAACAGCAGGAGGATTCTTTGAATAAGGAGATAAAGACTGAATACTCGAAGTCATGCATACTGAATAGCAATGGATGATAAGGTTATCCCCGGTAAAATGAGAATAACAATGCACAAGGTTAATGGGCTTTGAGACAATGGTTAGAAAATTTTGCACCCCTCTGACTATAGTGACACAACACAAAAAATTTCAATATTTAGTTATGAATTGCCCCATATGCAAAAATTATCACTTTCGATCTAGAAAACTGTCAAGTGTACATCCTGTCCTTCTTGTGAAAAATCACAAATGCTTTTATACCACTTCAGTATACTGAACATTGTCAATCAAGAATATTGACACTTCTTAGTTGTGATTTATTTAATTGAAACTCTGAAAATGTGTAATATATTGTTGGGATCTATAATTTTGACCATAATGCCCACAATGGGTTCGTATTAACTAACCAATGTTATGTATTAAGGGTCTGCCTTGTCAATTCAATACCTAATTTATTGTGTAATACATACTGATGTACAAATACAGGTTTCCAGAATATAAACAATTCTCTTCAAGTTCTGGTTAATATCACTTAAGCACATTAGACCTGTTAAAAATTGTACAATCTAACATAAAACTGTACACAAACGATCTCCTGTTAAATATACATTAAAAATTCAAACGTGAATAAACATTCATGTGTCATGATCCTATATAAATATTGTCTGAAAGTTTGTATTGTATTTTTCAAATTTCAAATACTGTTTTTGTATGACTACTGTGCGAGCTTCATATTCCAAACATCCTTCATTGGCTTCTTATTGTTCCTCTGAACCAAATGAATCAACACTACTCAGATCAACTGAATCAACACTACCTGGATTTTAACCAGAAGCAGAAAAGGAGAATGCTTTTATATTCTTGAGAAAAGGAATTGTATATCAATATGTGTTAAAGCAATAAATTAGGTATTGTACTGTACTGTACTGTACTGTACTGACACGGCAGATCCTTAGTATGCAACACCAATATCGTCTGTGCGCCTAAAAAACACTGATCATATTTCAGTTTAGAACTATGACCAGAAATGTTCTGTTATCTAAGGTTCAGTATTGCATGAACTATTTCAATGAATTTTCGTTCTAAGTGATACATGTGTTGCAGGACAGTATTTCTCCCCTCAACAGTGTCATAATGGTATTTCGAGGTACAATAACGATATGCTAAATTTTATCACGTAGAAACAGTCTGATAAAATATTATCCTTTATTTGATAGGGTGTTCTAAACTTTTAAACTTGTTTTCTCAGAAACTTTCATTTTTGAGTTTTGTCACTATTCTTGTGGAGGTGCGATTTATTTAATAGTTTCAAGGTAAGAGACATGAAAGCGGAAGATACCTCCATGTTAACAGTGAATCCAGAATTATGGAGATAAATGGTTCACAGAAGTTAGCAAACTGGATGATGAAATGTAACAGTCCATAATAAAATTGAATAATTGCGTACAGTATATGGATACAAAGCACTAACAAAACCAGCAACTTCCTCTCAGAACAGGGATACAGACTGTTTAAATATAAAAATGAAACCATGACATCTAAATACAACAGATTACAAACCTCTCGAGCAATGAAGGAATCCACTTGTTCCATGAAGTTTTTGTTCCTGGAAATCCCTGGTAATGAACGTGTCTCAATGCAGTTTTCTATACTCAGATGTTTGATCAAGTATCGTGCGCATTCACGAACCACACGCTCCATCTTCAGATGCCAAGCAGCTAGATATACAGCCTTCACTTGATGATGTTTCACCTCCAACCTAAGTAATGATACTCAATGGCATTTCTCAGTTCGAATAATAGGTACTTCACTTCTGAAGTTAATACAATTCTATCAATATTCATGTAGGAACAAATTACAGGCAATTACATTGTCAATGTCTAGTTGCTTGCTGAATTCTTCTTTCTACCACAATAAGGATGATCATCCAAATAAAGTTCGAAAAGATTATAACGACAGTTAAAATTTTTAGACACCCTTTCTCTTTGGGAGCCAATTACAGCTCTCTGAAAGAAACCAATATGCAATATGTTTAGAGTGACCATATTTTCTAAGTCCGAATGGATCATTTCAGTTGTTTGAAAACACCCCCACTCTTTCCCTGT
The DNA here is from genome assembly GCF_040414725.1 of Anabrus simplex. NCBI lineage: Eukaryota > Metazoa > Arthropoda > Insecta > Orthoptera > Tettigoniidae > Anabrus > Anabrus simplex. The sequence goes on along the minus strand of NC_090267.1, from coordinate 321,774,451 downwards.
CCTCTCAGGATTGACCCCGAAATTAAGCATGCTTTACTTTCATTATTATAATTATGTATTTACCTTGAAAATGAACACTTAAAATATCATAGTTTGAATCAAAATTATTACAATAACTAAAAAGAAAAAGAAACATTAAACATCTAAGTTTTTAACAGTTAGTTTCTTTCTATTTAGAGATAAGATTTCTTTGTAGATGGTAAAACTTATTTCTGCACATACAGAAACCAGTGGGGCAAACTTCTTATTTACTTGGAAAGGCAACTGTGTTGATCTTCCTAAAACAAATGGGTTTAAATATTTGGAATCAGTCATTGTTTCAGATTGTGAAACACCGTCGGAAACACGGAATAGAGTAAATGCAGCCTGGACAAAGTGGCACCATGTTACGGGAGTCCTTTTCGACCGAAGATCCCGTTGTACTTGAAATCAAAGAATGGCTGTTCGTCCTGTAGCACTATACGGGGCACAATGCTGGTCAATCACAAAAAGACATGAACAACATCTTGATGGCATGGAAATGAGGATGCTTCGATGGCCTCTGGGAAACTGTATATATTTGACCATGTAAGGAACCAGGATGTCAGAGCAGCATTTGGAGTGGCTCCAATTACTGACAAAATACAGGAGACTCTTCTAAGATGGTTCCAAAGGTGGCACTAGATTTGAACCCCGAGGGCTGTTGACCACGGGTACGGCCAAGGAAGAGATGGCTCGACACACTACGGGAGGACATGTGCTTGTTGGGCATTACTCCAGATAATGCCAAGGATCAGAAGCAATGGAAAGCTAAGTGCAGAAAAGCGGACCCTGCAATTACACAGGATAAATGCTAGGGAGGAGAGGATATAAGGTGCTCTCAAAAGCACTTCAGACCAGACTAGTGGTACCAATACATCACCAACTTAGTGAATACCAAGATGGTTAGGAAAGGAAAATCATGCATAGGGCAGATATGGAGTTTGGAAAGAGACATGGAAAATTACACCTCAAAAGATCTGGCAGTAGTCTTTGTAGATTTCCAGAAAGCATATGATTCAAGCAACTGTGAAGTTATAATTGACATTTTGAGTCAATTTGGATTGGATGACAAAACAAGGGAAATTGTAAAGCAGACCCTAACACTCACTTGCTCTAAAGTAAAATTCATGGGTGAATTTTCTGAGGTGTTTGAAATTAAAACAGGAATAAGGTGGGACAGTGGACTATCACAGACTAACTACGTTTTGGTGAAGGTTAACCGTGAATGGGGACAAAGAACTTCACAAGAAAGGTTTACTTAACTAAGTATACATTGGAGGTTCAAAGAACAGTGTAAAGAACAATGGTCTAGCTTTTGTTGATGATTTAGCGATCCTCTCTAGAAACAGATGCAGCTGTAGAACAGAAAAATATTTTGAAACAAGCAGAAAAGGCTGGACTTAGGATTTTCTTTGAAAAAACCAAGTACTTGACTAACATCCTCACATTTTCACAACAACAAACAAGGTATGATAAGACTGAAAAACAGCTTCAAATCTGTGAGATTGTGCAGATGGGATCCAATGAAAAAGCTAAAAACAGCAGGTGAGATAGGAAGGCCTCAGCATATAGCAAAAGTTGCAACTTGTTAATTAAAAAAAAAAAAAACATGCATTTCATTGCAAGCTAAATTCAGACATTACAACATAGTGATTAAAACAGACTGTTTCTAAGGAAGTGAATGCCTTTGATTTACTGAAAAGGCTGGTCTGAGAGCAGCAGAGAAGTTTGAGAGGAAGATCCTTCGAAAGATAATGGGCCCAAAGATTGTCGCTGGACAATACAGGTTGCAAGGATGAGTGAAATTATATCAGAAAACCAAACAACTGACTGAATCCATTAAGAAATGATGACAAGTTCTATGGTCACCTATTTAAAATGGATGACAAGCAGTTGACTAAGAAAATTTTTGGTATACTCAATAGCAGATTTAACACTTGTGAAACATGGTTCAGGGAGGTCAGGAAGGATCTGAAAAGAATTAGACTAAATCAAACAGACATTGCTAACACAACCAAGTAACAACAGCAGATCAATAACTTCAAGGGTTTAAGGGCTTTCATGAAGCACAACAGCAGGTGGACAGCAGCAAGGAGACAGGCTACCAGAGAGAGTAATCCACCAGCTGTAAAAATCATATAACCACATTTCTGTTGAGAATATTGTAGTGTAGATATGGTATATAAAATAGTATCTTGCCTGCTATATTCGTATGTATCTATTAGAGCGTAGTAGGATAAAAATAGTACCGTAAAGTGGGGTAACTTTGGCCATACAGGGTAACTTCAGCCACTGACGAATAGCAACACTTATTTTCTTCTGCCTCCTATACTGAAAAAGATGAACCACTTGCAACAACTAAAATGCACATACAATAGAGTACTCTTATCACCACTCGGTAGTCCAAAGAACACTGGCGGGCTCATTGTTGAGTCAATCGATTTTTTTCGCAGCCACAACTATTGTCTTGTCTGGTAACAGCAGAAAACAAACTATTCTCCAGCCCCAGCATTCAATTCTCCATTCCAGTGGTTTATAGGGTCAAAATATACCATATTTACTCGTGTATTAGACCCCCTCGCCTATTAGACCCCCCCGGCTTTTTGAGACCAAGAGAATGGAAAAAAATAAATCTCGCATATTAGACCCCGTAACGAAATTCAGCTGAGACCAATAAACTATTCCACTTCGAAGCGGGTACTACAAACTGTACTGCAGCTCTGATGACGTCGTACAAATGTGTGTACAAGTTTGCGCACATTTTCTTGAGCCCTCAGCTGCCTTTTGCCAGATCGGCACAATCGGAGGTGACAGCTTTATCTGCGACAGCCACTACAGCAGTACGGTACAAGCATCACAGAATATTGTCCGAGTTCGTAGGTGGATTAGCGTAAACGGAGAAATAGGCCTACTACTTTTTTATTCTCGACTTTCCAACTACAGACTATCACAGTACGTGTTGGGCCGTTTCACAGTTCTTTATAAGAGCTAGAGCAACAAAGATGGAGTCTCTGCGATCAATATGTCAAATAAAATACATTTAACGTCGTCGATCAGTTACGGTAATGGCAGCGTATAGAAGGCGCAGAAAAAAATGACAGATGGACATTATTTGAAACCATTATTCAAGAAAAAAAATGCTCATCATTTATTATCTAATCTAACTTCGAGGTGTTAAGAAGACGTAAAACTCATTTTATAAGGAATTATCCAGCGGAGCTGTATACAAGGGATTGGAAACGAAGATTAATTCCCGACTACACGCTAATTTGCGGAAATCAAGATTTAAACGCCGCGGGAGATTTAATACGTGAACAAGAAGAGATAATACAATACAAAAGATATACTACAGTGGAACTACGTCACGCAGTGACGCAAGCCCTTGGTGAAATTATCCCGATACCGTTTAACCTTGAAAGACACCTACGGACCAGTGATTGAATGCATTTAGGCTAATAAAAGACGGCGGAAAGAAATTTATTTTTAAATCAGAATATACCGAACATCTGTATTAGAGAATTTTGAACTATTTATTGGGTCAACAGTACCCCAGTAAAACCAATGCAATTTGAGCAACGCAAGAGCTATAGTAATTGGAAGATGTCAGCAATGAGTCAAATATTCTGTCATCGTTCTGTTCCATACGCACGAGTCTTCACCATGGGTCTGTAAGGAAGCAAGGCGATGCTGCTTGGATCCTGACGAGGCGAGACGATGTTGGCTGTCCCGGATGACCAGTGATCGATGTTGAGAAGCTACGATGTACCCGACCACTTGTGGAGGAACCAGATGACGAGATCCTAGTCTCAGATGACCGGAGGAGGAAGCGCCGAGACCATCTTGAGCAAAGCTAAGTCCATTATCCAAGTCGTTTTCGTAAGTAAGAATAAATCATTTCTTTTATTGCTTGTTAATACTTGTTTGTGCGAACACTGTGCGTAGATAAACATCTAGCGGAATTGATTGGAAGTAGGTACTCATCCGTATGAAACGTCAATTCCATTTGTAGGCGTGGTCACCAAGTGATTTCCCGATCGTAATGTTTTCCAGAGATATGTGAGGAGAGATCGCTAAAGTTATTATTATTATTATCAGTGATGTGTAAAGAGTGAAGTTTGCATTAATACCTGCGTGTACTAAATTTAAGCAACGTCAATCTGTTCGAGATCATGCATAGGATGTGTGTTATGAAGGAATGGCAGTAGACTACTCCAAGTTCACGTTAAAATTTGGCACTGTGACTGTAGTAAATAATGTAGGCATTTTAGTAATGTCACGGCACGTTGATGTGCAAGTAAAGGCAATGATTTACATGATGAAGTGATTATGTGGCTTTATATGAAATATGAGTAATAATTGACGCGTCATGGATATGATTTAGAGTTGTTGATGATGTATGATGGTTGTAGTTATTGTTTCTTCGAGAGAGATAGTCATAGTTGTATGAAGTAAGGTCCCGTGACTTCAAATGTTGTGACTGGGGGTCACTGATTTCTCGCCAATTCCACTCAATGATTCTGAAGCCTACGCATTTTTACCTAGTTCAGGACATGATCTCAAGACGTGTACTGCAGTGTTTTCTTTTATCCATATTAGGTTACCTAGATAAGCATATATGTGCTCTGGATAGGATTTGAGCCTTCACTGATTTACTTAGGATGATCTTGAAAACTCTCACTGAATATAATTACATTTCTGTATAAATTTCAACCTATAGACTGATCACTGGTGACCTAGATTTTCAAAGAAGAATCATTTTTCTTTTAGCTGGAGGTAGTGTCATACGATTAAATAGATTTTCCATTGGTAGTATGTGTTATTATAACTCTGTATGACCAGTGTGGTGACGTTTCTTGCTACTTCGTACGCACGTAGTCTAATGTCAATAAGACAAGGTCATATTACCTTAAGTTCATGAATTAAATCTTAAGAAAATGTTACTTATAGGGCGATTACGGCTTACAATGGACGTAGCTTAGCTCATGATGTGTAACACAAGGAAATATGAGTGACTAAGAAGCAAATAAATAGGCAGAGATGAATGTTTAAAATGTAAACATATACGTGTGTACTTGTCAAAACAATGCAAGAAGAACTTTATAATAGCCGTGTTGATAGTCTTAAAACTGCTATCAGACAATCAATCAGTGAAAATTTAAGGAATGTAACAGTTTTTAGAGTAGGTATCAGGTGTTAATTACCAGAATCTAATGCGATTTCCAAGAATAATTGACTTAAACGACTGGAACTCCATTTCTTGACTGAACATTAGCTCAGAAATTCCATGTGCGATTCTTTATTTCTCAAAGGAATACCACTAGAAAGACTGTAAATAATAGTTAGTAGGATTTTTTTTTTTTTTGGGATGCATCCTATATTTTTAATGTACTTAATCTTAATGTTTATTTTCTTGCCAAGAAGGCACTTGTAAATACCATTAGCTGTGTTCAAGTTCATTTATTTAGTCATCACCCAACTCGGTAGGTGAATTGCAAGAGAAGGAAAAGGTAGCTTTTTCAAGAATCTTCCAAGAAGTTACATGTAATTTATACTGACAATTGAGGATTTCGGAGATGAATGACTTTTAAGAAAAGAAGCAATTTAAGCCGAGAAGGCATTCATTTAGGTGGAAGTCGAAAGATGTGATTTCTTTAAAAGTTGTAGAAGGACATGAATTATTGGATTGACAAAGAGTCACTCATTACAAGAGCTTCTCCGTTAGTAAAGACTCGAGATAATTTCTTGAATATTTTATTTAATATTTGAATAAATATGGAATAGTGAAACCTAAATACTCTTTCTCTGTGTTCTTAGAATAAGGATTAGTTGTAAGACCGTAGTAGTAACAAGCGACGACGATTTCCATAAGAATTAATGAGAATGGTACCTAACTAGATACGAGTAAGAGACGTCTTTCTGCGTTAGTTAGAGACTACCGTTGGTCGACCTGGACGTTTTTCTGTTACGGAACTCACACCCGTAGAACTTAGTTACCAGATTTATTGAAGTTAGAGCTAGTCAGGATCTCTTGTGTCCTTGCCTGGACGCGGGAACGGCGCAGTGTGTCTGTGTCTTGGAAAATTGCCAACATGTCAGAAAATACGGTGGCGAGTATTCCTCCGTAGACTCGCAATCGGCCATCAGTGAATGAATTGAGACTTAAAATGTCCCGTAAAAGCTGATATAATCAGTACTTGTGACACAAATGGCGGTTTATGAAAATATGCTTTGAATTCTTAACCTTATATATGTCAATATGACGAACTTTGTTACTGTTGGTTCCATTGCCCGCTGGTTGGCCTCCCTGCAGGAAGAGAGGCAGAAGTGAAACTCTCCACTCACCGCAGCTTTCTACACTGAGAGAGCTCAAGGTTCGTCCGTCCGACCCGCCCGATTCAAGCTCACACCAAAATCGTGTGATACGTCTGTCTTATAGTTAAGAGATGTCTATTTCCGTAGCTTTAGCACTATTAGCTGCCGATACGGTTTGCGATCTTGAACACTTTCATCAGTAATTTGTGTTTTTTAAATTGTTATATTACTTCTAGTCTTCATCTCTCTAGGATAGCGTAGTTCACAGCATTAGTGCAATAACGTAGTTTTTTATGCGTTTAATAGTTTATTGTAGCTGTAGTTTTATTGATATTTGTGTGTTGGTTAGTGTATCTAGTTCTGTGTGTACAATGTCTCGTTTATTCCGGGAAATACACGTGGCAAGAAAGTTACTTGAGTCTCGGATCAGTGGAGTGTTTCTTTTGTACACCATAACCTCCCTTAACTGTAAGTACCGTAATTTGTTATTTCCTCACTCTCTTTTATTCTTGTATTCTCATTTTAGTGCCGGATGTTGTTAGTAAGTGTATATTTTGTGAATTTATTTTACCTCATGAATAATTATCTTTTGGAGTACAGTATTACATTTTATGCGGGCTGTGCGCCGCGGTCGTATTGCATCAGCTGAGTGTTGGTAACGTAGGTACGACGATGCTCGCGTGTTTCCCGAACTATCAAATACAACTGACAGTGACAAATGACTGGCCATTAAGTTCTTTTTCATTATTTTGTGTTAACATTGCTTAATACGGTAAATAAAAGTGATTGATTATATTTAAAATATATGTAGGCCTAAAAGTCATGTTCACCATTGTCTTTTTAAATTTATAAATTTTCGAACGAAAATAGCCAGTAAAACGCAGAATACATTCATAAGTTTATTAAAGAATAGTGTAGAATGTTTACGTGTACAATTTATAGCCTAGAAGTCATGTGTTCACTGCACGAAATTTGACGTTATCGCATATTGGACCCCCCTTCGCATTTTTTGACTGTAAAAGTGGAAAAAAAAAGGGGTCTAATACGCGAGTAAATACGGTAAGTATGTCTGGTAACTTATCAACACAATTTTTATTAAAATAGGTTTTTCAGGGAAATAGCTTTGTGATAAACATTGTCCTCTTCTGCAGCAACTTAGGCCATGCCATGAACATACAGGAAAATATCACGCAGCCGCAGGTATTGTAGTTACAATCTTGTTTACTTCAAGAACGAAGTTAATCCTGACGGGGAAGAGAAAGACCGTTCCCATTTTCGATGATAAATAGACGGATATCAGTTGACATGGACGATACACATTTAAGAACTTGATTGACGGTCCAGATATTTTCCAATTTAAAAGACAGTGTATTATGAGGACAGTCTGCAAGAATGCTTCCTTTCTGACCTCCTTTTCTCTCCATACAAACGGGCTTTATGATTTCTGTACCGTTTCTTTTTTTATCTTTTGTACCATTACAAATATTTATGCAATGCAACATGTAATTTGTAATGTCATACAAAGCTTGTATGCTTAGGCTAAATAAAATACTTTCTTCTTCTTTGGGGAAAATGTGAATTGGATTACTATACATCTCTTTCACTACAAATCATTTTAATTTGTTTGCGATTGTTGATACTGAGCATTCTGCAGGTTTTTAAAAAAACATTCACACTGGCCGAAGTAACACTCCACATCGAAGAAAACTTTGTTTCTTGAGTTATTTTTATGGCGGCCAAAGTTACCCCAAAACATGAGGTGACTCCGGCCATGGAATAAATGTGGTTCCGTAACAATATTCATTCAAAACACATTCATTACACCCAGAATGCCCTTCCCAACTAAGCCACCTGGTTTCTCACCTTACAATAACAGAAATGTATTACAGACAAGTTATGAAGACTGAAGAAGTTAACAGCATCAAATCTCAAATTGTGCAGATGGGATCCAATGAAAGAGAAGCCAACAACAGTAAATGTATCTACTGCATGCAGTAACATCCCTAAAAGTAACATTCCTAGAAAGCTGTAAACTTTTTGATGATTTATCTACAACAAGCTAACATCTTGCTGTGATTCAGTCTTTCTCAATTCAATGATAAAACATAGAAAACTAAACCTGAATGTGTCTATTCAACATTAAGTGTAAAAGTAACTGTACCTTGCAGTGTAGGCAAAGTCTATCAATTTCTCAAGAGCAGATGTTTCGAAACCTCCATTAAGTTTGAATGTGATCACGTTTTCTCTCACGTTTCCCTTTGTTTCATCATCAGCCGTGAACAGTTCAAAGAGATGAGGACTGACACTAGCTAATACAGCACGATGGGCATGAAACTCTGCATTCCCAACCTTAAACACACAAAAACAAAATCATCAAAATGCATCACCTGTTCCTTTAATTGAATTTTAAAATACTGCATACAAAAAAAAAAAAAAAAAAAAAGAATAGCCAGATAAGAAAATAAACTGATATTAACACACAAAGTACACCAAACTATAAAGAAAAAGTTGTACATCCAAGATATACCACTGTTTGGACCTACCAGAAACTCTTCCCCTAGTCAATTATAATTTAATAATTTTACATTCCCCATAGAAGTTAAAGGAATAATGTTATAAGTGAAATGCTGTCAATGCACTGGAAAACACTCACATGTAAGATAACATCACAAAAATGTTTGTTCTTGCGCATCATGTTGAGAGCCTGCAGTGTGTGCTGATTATGTTTGTCATCAATGAAAACTAGCCCATCCACTTGGGCAGGATCAGATTGCTGTTCAACCATGGTATCTTGATAACCGAGAACCAGTTCTGAAACAAATTAATAATTTTTTAATACATAAAAATTAAATTTTAAAATTCAAAAAACCAAATTGTTCACTTAGTTACTATATAATTTTGTCTGAAGGACTTCAGTATTCCTGAACTTATGTGTAGAAATTAATATCACAAAAGTATTGGACTACCCTGTAAGGCTGGCAAGGCATTTTTTCAGGCAAAACATGAGGAGCGCACTTTGATCATCTCTCATTCCCTTCTCTGAAGCAAAATTACAATTGTTTTTTCTACTAGCATGTATCCGCAGCTTCACCCGCATTGATTAATTCAACCGTTAGATGTTTATAAACCATTAATTTAAAGCAAAATAGAAAACATTTATTAACACATCCATTTTACGTACATTTCATGAATTACATTTTATTTTTTAATTATATTGTTACTTTCAATGCTTATAATACATGGTTGGTGGATGGGACAAATAATATTAGAACAATCTAAAAGATCATATTATATAAACAATGAACTTTTTTTCTTTCTTACAAACCCTCCAGATAAACTATATTAAGTATCCTTCCATTTGGAGCTAATATGTATAGTGTGTTTGCCTTTCCAAATTATGAACAACCCACGTGCAGCTGACAGCTTCATTTTGTGAACAAGAATTGCTCTTTGACACAGCTATGCACGATCGGTAAAACGCTGTGCCCACGCATGTTAAAAATTTCAGATTTCCAGTGTCATAGATTTGGCTGGGCATTGACCACACACACACAGACAGACATTTCTGGATATCACAGACTGAATATGGCTTTCATGTCAAGGACCGAAAATGGCCTCCTACGCCATGGATTTAAAAATGGCTTTTTGACTTCTATTACCTATCTTATGTTAAGTCACCTAGCGACAGTGACTCATATAATCCTGGCGACAGCATGTTCTTCGCTGGTTGTTTGTTAATAACCTTCCAACAAACACAAAAAAGAAAAATCTAGCTTCGAGGTGCATTTGGATTTGCTTCCATTCACCTATGTTCAAAGTTTCAGATCTGCGTGCCGTAAATTTAGCTGGACATTGTGCACTTCTTTTTATTATTACAGATTGCTTTTTCAATCAAATTAATCTCAATGTATGATCAAACTGTCAGTGAATTAAAAGTTTATACAAATTTCAATATCCTGCCAGTAAGCTCCTTTCTGATAATTAAAATTGTGTTCTTGTCTGAGATGTTAATTATTTTGGCATCAACACAAGGATTATGCTGATGAGTGACTGAATTAAAGATAGAAGTTTTTTTTGAAAAATGGTCCTGTGATAGAACTAGTGTATGTAGCAGTAGGGTGTGGCATGTGACTGCAGTGTTGTCAGACCTAATACTGACCATGCAAGTAACAGTTGGACACAGGATGGGTACAATGAGATCTCAGCACCTTCAATCGTGGCCAGATTGTCTGTGCCAAAAGTAAGAGACATTCCACCTGAGAAGTTGTGCAAGAACTGGGCTTTCCACACATCACTGTGTCAAGAGTGTACTGAGAGTACATAGATTCTTATAAATCAACTGCCACCAGGGTCAGTTTCCATGGTGAAGAATGTGTGGATGATGGGGTTTGCTGTCAGGTGTTGAACGGAAACAACGGACAAAGGATCACAAACAAGATATCTCACAAATTCAATGTTGGACAGCAATGACGTAAAAGCAGCCAAACCATCCAGAACCATCGCCTCACAATGGGGCACAGAAGCCACTATACCACTAGGGTACCTCTGCTCACTGCATGTCATGAGACAGACATGGAACACCACCACTGGACTCTCGAAGCATGGAAAAAAAGTCTTCTGGACAGGAACCAGTTGGTATATGCCGATGGCAGGTTTGGAGTTTATTACGAAGTACTCTACATGAAGCGATAGATCCATTTTGCCAGCAGGGTACAGTTCAGACTGGTGGTGAATTTATCCTTGTATGGGGACTGCTCATGTGGGATGAAGTGGGACCTTTGGTACATCTGTTAACATCTCTCCCGGTGAATGATGTAGGACCCTGCTATCAGATCATGTCTGCCATTTTATTCACTTGCACTCTGCAGGAGACCTGTACCCAAAGCAAGTCAATGCACCCATCGTTCCCGAATTGTGGCCAAATGGTTCCTTTAATATCCCTTGGACATGAGGTTACTAGCATGGTCCCCATCTCAGTTCCACTGATCATGTCTGGGATGCTGTCTAGGGGGATACACTCATCCTGCATCATGCTCTGACCAACATGTACAGCAGTCTTGGACCAGTAAGTCTCCCCCAACGCTCCCGGTGTCTTACAGAGTACATGATATACCTCATTGTTGTCATCAGTGTGAAAGAGGGTACTACATGCTACTGGCCACATTATCGCTAATTCAATTGCTCATCAGTGTATACTTACTTTCAATACCACCCTTTCTCCAGCTGAGAAGAGAAGAAAGTACACATTCATACCTCACACAAGATTAATAAAATTTTACCAAGACACAGTAAATTTAAAATCATTGTTCTGTTCCAGTATCCTACTCAAAGAATTCTCCAGAGATTCAAACTAATCTTGTAGTTTTACTGATTATATGATGGTAGCCAATGGTACCATCGTCTTACATCGAACAATAAGGCACGAATTTTTATTCAAAAATTCCATGCACACTGCCTGGGATTCGACCTGCAACTACCTTAATAAGAAGCCAGTGACAATGCCACTAGACTATCACACCCCCATCCCTCCTTTGCAGAGTTCAAATAAGTGGAAGTAAGTTAAATGCAAAGTCTGGTCCGCAGTGCAACTATGGTAAAACACACAAGCTAATCTCGTGCAGCTTTCTGTTCATTAGCTTCAGTCTTTTGTTGAAGGCTTTGGTTTCACAAAATCCACTTAAGGGGCGAGAAGGGTGGGGGGGGGGTGAAAATAAGTGATGAAGGAGTTGAATTCTTTATATGAGGATATATATCTCAGAAACTGAAGATGTTACAGACGTTAAAATTGGTAGGCCCTATTTGGAATCTCTTTTAAAAATAAGTGAACACACTTGTTTTTGGAAAATCCACTTCAGGGGTGAAAAGAATAACAAAGGCAGGTGAATCTTTAAAATGAGTATCATCTTCTACCGTTTTTCCCACACCTGTGGGGTCGCGGATACGAACTGTGTCGCACATGTGGATTACCATTGCGTATTCCTGTTATGGTTGTTAATTTGGTGTGTTGAGTGAATATGAAGAGTAGAGTGTTGGGACAAACACAAACAACCTTCTTGGAACATGACATGACCAGGTGTTAAGTTACGATCAGCAACAGCTGATTTATGAGGTTGGTTGTGTCTGATACACCTGGTATGTTCTTCGATGCGAGTACATACCGTTCGTGAAGTCTGCCCTATATAAACCTTGCCGTAAGTACAGGGAACTCTGTAGATACCAGATTGTTGCAATTTAGGCAAACTGTCCTTAGATGGTCGCAAGAGTTGCCTAATCTTAATTGATGTTCCAAAAACAGTTCGTACGTGGTACCTACGTAAGATTTTAGCAATACAATCCATCGTATTATGTATGTAAGGTAGGTAGCAGTTCTTTTTACATCTTTTTCCGGAACAGACGTCCGATTATGCGTAGATTTCAGAAGCTCTGCTGTAACCGAAGCTTTCAAAGGTGGTTCTCAAGGTGTTAATTTCCTCTTGTAGAGTTGACACTTCATAAATCCTCCTGGCCCTGGTTGTTACGAGTTGTAAGGATACCATGTTCCTGGACAGGGTGATTGTGAGAATCTGCGTGGAGATATCTATCAGTGTGTGTAGGCTTACGATAAACGCTGTGTCCTAAAGATCCATCCTCTTTCTTGATGATGAGAACATCCAAAAATGGTATTTTGCCGTCAGATTCCATTTCCATGGTGAAAAAATGGAAGGGTGCTGGCGATTAAGGTGATCCAGGAAGTGGCCAAGATTGTCTTCACCTTCCGTCCATACAACGAATACATTGTCCACATATCGCCACCAGTTCGGTTTGCAAGATGGCGACGACAAAGCTTTCTCTTCGAAGTTTTCCATGAAGAAATTAGCCACAACATGGCCACGCCATCTATCTGATCATAATATTTCCCATCCATACAAAGTAGGAGGAGGTCATGCAGTGATGGAAAAGCCTTGCGATCTCTTCAGTAAAAAATATCATTAATGAGAGACATAACACCAACAGGTACCCTTGTAAACAGAGACACCACATAGAGACTCACCAAGGATATCACCTGGCTGAAGTGATATAGTTTTTAACTTCTCAATGAAGTGTGTGGAATCCTTAAAATAGGAAGGGGTGTCAGGTGGTGGTGGTGATTATTGTTTTAAGAGGAAGTACAACTAGGCAATCATCCTCTATATATCACTAATCAGAGAGAAAAAATGGAAGGGGCCCGACACTTCGAAAAATGAAGGTATCGGCCAAAGGAAGACAAGGGCCACGAAGGGCGTGAAAATGAAAGACTCCCTAGCCCTCACAAACCTAATAGCGTCTGGGTCTGAAAAGAACAAGAATTGACCAAGGGAGGTCGGATAGGATAGATGAAAGTGAGGAGCCTGGTACAAGTAAGTGGAAGCAATGCCAGGACTCAGCCTCGTGGTTGCCAACCCACGCTCCAAAGTTCAGAGCCCGTGGGGCCCCTTTCAGTCGCCTCTTACGACAGGCAGGGGATACCGTGGGTGTTATTCTACCGCCCCCACCCAGGAGTAGTTGAAGTAGACTAGCTAAATATTTAGAAAGGACATATGTCAGGCTCAGTGAATCATGGCTACCTATTATCAGAACCATAAGAGAATGATGCTTTACTGTTGCCATTCGTTGTCTCTAGCATGGAGCTAAAATGGTGTCCCTTTTAGATTTTAGGGCACCATTTTTAAGTTCCTTATTGCTTTCTCCCACAGACATAAATAGACTGGCAGCACCCTATCTCGTAGCATTGGTGCAAGTGAAGCCGGAAGCTTGTGGCCGCCGCCATCTTACGTCACTACAGAGCCAATGTAAACATGCACGTTACTGTGTTACGTACAGTTTTGTTTTATGTTGTTTTAATGCACATTTCACATTAATGTTTCGGTAAACTACTGTGTGGCAGAATGGTGAATAAGTAGTGTTTGGATGAGGTTTTTCCTATTTATGAAGAAAGAATAAGGAAGGAATAGGAGTTTCAATACATCAGTAAGTGGCATACATGTGCTTATGTACACCTGATGCCTACTTATTAATACATTTTATTCACTATTAAAGATGCCTAATTCAGTTCTTTCCGGTGTATATTTGTCGGCGTTAGCCCCCTCGTGATGGAGTGCAGCTAGGACCTAATATTAATTGTTACGGAGTACAGTGGATGTGCAGAGGTGAAAGAAGGTGCGGGGGTGAACAGGTCTCAAAATACGAAATTAAAGTTAAGATAAAATTTAACAAGGTTATATTTTCTTAGCAAATCAAGAAATAACAAGAATGGCAGGTACAGAGTAGCAAGGCAACAAATGTACAATTACAGTATTCACAGGATTTGGGCTTCGAGCCCCGGACTCAATTCTTGAGCAATTAGCCCAACTTTACCCAAAAACAAGATTCGACAAAGGGGCAGAAGACCCCAATCATGTTCAGGAGCACTTGCTCCCAATTACAAAATAAAGCCTCCTCGAGGCACCCAAAATCAATTTCAAAAGAGCAATCCGCTCTCAAAGTTTAAGCCTATCAAAGGCCACACCAAACTCTACTTTCAAGCTGTCCTCCAAGGACATAGACACAGGGGTAAAAAGATACCCAACCTACTGAGGTCTATTAAGTGAAGAAACGGAAATATTACATGGCCTCGACAATACCAATTTGAGAGGAGGCGAAGGTGCACTCCTAATACATTTTGTTTAAAACCTACTTGGCACTAGGCCGTTAATGCAAGGGCTAATCCCATACTAAAGAGGTGACTTATATGAGAAGACCATTTACATTACGCTAGAAGAAACGGTTGAGAAAATAAGTTCACCTCGAAGCAATATGAGTGGGAGCTCGAGAGGGTTACGCACTCTCTATCCCAATATGTAGTTTAAAAGATAGAATTGATACTAGGTGTCTTTACATTTTAGGGGAAAAGTTACATGGTAGAAAGGCTTCGGACCTGCCCCGAGAGTTAAACTGCTGAGCTAGCAAGAAAAGAAGTTATTAAACGGCCATTACCTGGTGGCTGAACTGCTGCCCGAAGAAAGAGGCGCTTCCCACCCCCCCCCCACCCCCGCTGCGTACTTTACACACTGATAGATGTTACTGAAGTGGCACGGAGACCCGAAAATCAGCAGTTTAAATACCCTCGGGGAAAGTTCGAGGTGTTTCAGGAATGAGAACACCCGCCCACAATCATTTTATTGGTTAATAACGAAAACCCCTACACCAGATGAAGAAGAAACACATTATTGGTGGAAAATTCATTAGAGAAATTCGGGATTGGTAAATTCAAAACAAGGGGAAAGAGCAGGGTTATACAGCCAACTTAAACAATAACAGAAAGAAATTTAACAAGGAACAAACTTTTGAACTCAAAATTTCTCCAAAAAACAGTTCTTTCACTTCGCACTAGGGTGCACCATTGTAATTCTTCAGTAGTGTCCTCTAGAAGAGAATGTTCACACTTCTTACCACAGGCAAAACAAAAATACATCGAAAACGACACAGTTCAGAAACTTCAAAATTTACAAGTAGGGACATCTTCTGAGAAACTTGAGAATTAACACAGTAGATAAAGTTCATGTTTCCTCCAGTAGAGGAGTTTCAACTGGCGCAAAGTTTGAATTAGCGGCGTGGAGGTGTACCACCCGGTACAATAATAATAATAATAATAATAATAATAATAATAATAATAATAATAATAATAATAATAATAATACATTGGGTTATAACTTAAGTTTTTGTTTCGGTGGTGTTAGTAATGGAATAATAGTAGCCTCGATCTCTTCTATTCTTTAAAGATGCATTGTAAGGATATCAAAATTACTGTTAAAATTAGAGTGGAAGGATTGGTAAGCTTGTAACAATCAAAATAGGTGTTAGGTTTATTATTGGACAATATTATTGAATATATCTCAGGTTTTGGTGCTAAAGATGTTAGTTATCTACCGTGTGATACTTGCAAGGAAGCTATTGTACAAAAAGAAAATCCTTAGCTGGGCTGAGTAGCTCCGACGGTTGAGGCGCTGGCCTTCTGGCCCCAACTTGGCAGGTTCGACCCTGGCTCAGTCTGGTGGTATTTGAAGGAATCAAACAGGCAGTCTCGTTTCGGTATATTTACTGGCACGTTAAAGAACTGCGGGACAAAATTCCGGCACCTCGGCGTCTCCGAAAACAGAAGTAGTTACTAGTTAGTGAGAGGTAAAACAAATAATATTAAACATTATTGTTAGAAAATCCTTATCCATTCATTTCTTTCAAGAATGGAGGTAATCTGCATGTTCCTACGAAAGGTGTTTATGTGTGCAAATTACTGAGATGTATTTCGTAGAGAACATATGTATAATCGAATCTGTATTTTGAGAGGCGTGGTAACCAAGTGGCTTAGTCACTGGCTTCTCACCTAGGCGGCCGGGGTTAGATTCCCGACTAATGTGTGTAGGACTTTTGAAAATGAAAAGTCATATGCCTGTGTTTCGGATTCCACGGAAAACTGAAGGTCTCGTGGCTATTATATATGCAGTCTCACAAAACAAGATTGCTTTTTTGAACTTTGTAGTCATAGTGAAGATTATTCTAACAAATTATGGGAGCACCCGTGGCTCAGACGGTAGCGCGTCGCCCTCTTACCGCTAGATACCGTGGTTCAAATCCCGGTCACTCCATGTGAGATTTGTGCTGGACAAAGCGGAGGCGGGACAGGTTTTTCTCCGGGTACTCCGGTTTTCCCTGTCATCTTTCATTCCAGCAACACTCTCCATTATCATTTCATAGCATTTATCAGTCATTAATAATAACTTTGGGAGTGGCGACCCCATCGTACTAATAGCCTATATATAATTCATTCATTACATCCCTGATCCGGTCAAGGACTGGAAAATAGGTTGTAGGTTTTCATTTTCACTTTGATTTGTTACATGTGATTCCGAATCTAGGAAAGGCTTGAAAGGCTTGAAAATCACCTAATATATTAGCTCATGACAAGTGAACAAACATCAATTAAAATGGAAATTGAGGCTTTGAGGCTACCAGCATTAAAGGAGAAAATAATAAATGAAAGCGATTGCTGTAGTGTTTTACCCTCCTATACAAACCCAGGATTAAATTCCAAACTACTCCGCAGTGCTAAAATGAAGTGAGGGCGTATGACGCAGTTGATGATGATTCGTCCGTCGGATGGGGAAGATATGCCTCGAGCAGACCCCTTGGTGCTATGCGACAGGAGAAGGCTCTGTGCCGGCATCGGATTTCACCCTCTCCCTTCCTACTAGCATATATCACGTCATTCATTCCTTCTCATTAATCTCCTATGTTGTGGTTGACGTCAGGAAGGTCATCCGGTTATTAAAAAAATCGCCACGACAGATTCGTCTCGCTTCATATCCGACCCTGTACAAAAACGGAACAAGGGTTGGACAAACAAACAAACCTGAAAATACGTGTAAAGCGTGCTGTAAAAGAGTTGAATGGAAACAGATTTGAGCACAGATCGGTCTAAAACAGGTTGGCTATTTTTAAGCATTCGTAAATTGCTATACCAGTGTTTCTTTAACAGTAAAATGAAGGACCTAATAGGTCTAATTAATCAGTGTTATTATTGCGATGTGTTTTAATTATTTTAATTATCTCCTGTCCAATATTCCCGTTTCGCCTACTAGTTTACATTAACGCATTGCCAGTCTAGATCTATATGTCTGTGCTTTCTCCTATCAACCTTTAATGCGTCGTTTCATTTCTCTGTTGTCTCCTGATGAAGAAAGGCAAGGCTCCCTTTGAAACGCGTAGTGTGTGTTTATAATTAATTAGGCCTACATGGCATAATCCAAAAATATACTTCATGAATAGTTACACGAGCCGTGAAAGTCTAACTGATATCAGAATCATATGATTCCTTACGATATATTCAAAATCGCTTCAAAATATATTTTGTCGCGTTTATCGTTAACGGAGCGATTTCCAAGCGCTTCTACGAAGATCAGCTTCGAACTTCGTACTGCACGCACCGTGCTATGATCTTTCGCATTAAAATATGAATTGTCTTTCCCTGTAGTATGCATTTGTCCAATAAATACCTCGAATATAAACCTGGGTAGTTCCACTGCATTAGGAAAGTGCCACACAGCTTTTAGAACCATTTATAGCGAATGCTTTCATTTAAACTAAAAATATAGGTGGTAGGATAGTTGAAAATGCTACTAGTTGCTTTACGTCGCACCGACACAGATAGATCTTATGGCGACGACTGGACAGAGAAGGGCTAGGAGTGGGAAGGAAGCGGCCGTGGCCTTAAGGTACAGCCCCAGCATTTGCCTGGTGTGAAAATGGGAAACCACGGAAAAACATTTTCAGGGCTGCCGACAGTGGGATTCGAACCTACTATCTCCCGAATACTGGATACTGGCCGCACTTAAGCGACTGCAGCTATCGAGCTCAGTCGATGAAAATGAGGAGCCTGGCACAAGTGGAAGCAATGCCAAGACTTAGCTAAGGGTCCCGTGGTCACCAACCCACGCTCCCAATTTAAGAGCCCTCAGGCCTCTAAAAATATAGACGTACATCCTTTTTTATTGAAGAAGTGTAGATAAACCTTCATGATAATATGTTCCTTTCGGTCATGTTTGTACTCGGCTCTTCAGAAATGTTCAGGTGATCACTTTTTGTCAGGACGTGTACAA